>NC_062281.1:26376597-26679628 GCF_902655055.1 Lutra lutra
ACAACCCATGTATATATTAGTATTAATAACTACAACAAAACCTAAAGGAAATCATTTTATTAGTGTAATTTACTTATTGAGTGTAAAGATAAAGATATGATTGTAATTAATTCAAAATAAGAAGAGTTATACATCAAAATAAGAATTATACATCCAAGTATCATGATAAAAAACACACTAGAAAAGAAAGGCATTATTATGCACTTGAAAAGCTGAAATGAGGCAAAACTGACCCCCTCAAACAATAAGATAGAATGACTCACTTTCTCAAAAGAAATGATTTACTTTTCCAAAGAACTACTATTTAATCACAAGTTTATAATGCAGCTACTGACACTTGCAACATAAATTATGGCCAAAATAAATACTACAAATTTGGAAGATTATGACATGAACAGAATGTGGCATTTGTTTTATTTTTATTATTGTTTTAGAATATAATCTAGGTAGAAAATGGAAGGGAACAGTGAATAATGCATTATTCTTCTACTAAAGTCCCATAGAAATCTGAAATATTTTCCAATGAAAAAATGTCTTCTCCCTAATAATAAGCATGTCTTCTTTTCTTTTTCAAAGATCGTAGTTCTGCAAAATTGCATGCTATCTATATATAGCAATGAAAGAGTATTAACAAATGCAGGCATATGACTTTTGTGATTATGTAGTAAGGAGTCTATTAATTTTCAAATAAGGAACTTGAAGCCAGGAGATGTCTTATGACTTCAAGTTTTACAAGTTCAGTGATAGCGGGAACAGTTAAAAATGGAAGTTACATGAGTTTTAAGAAACATCAATTGCCATTTTTTGGTTAAGTTTTAAAATGCATTTTAGAATTCCAATTGATTTTGAAGATAACAGAATAATAATTGATCTGAAAAATACTGCAGTGCTAATCCCCTATAGTGGTTTAAAAGTACTTTAACAAAGATCACAGAAACAAAATGTTTTTTTTAGTGTCCAGGGCTTACAACTAACAAAAGAAAAAAAAAAAGATGGATTGTGGATTTGATTGTTGCCCAATAATGGTCCTTTCTCCAGACTTTTTCCATATTATAAATATTTCCCTTATGCTAAGAAAAGCACAAGTAAAATAAAAAAAAGCAATAAATAAAAAGTTAACAAAAACTGTTTAGTATGTAGAAAGCAGAAGAAAACAGATATTTCTGCACATGTCTACGTCTTGCATTTAATAAACTTTTTGAAAAATGTTAGAATGTACATAGTTTTATATATTCAAAAATAGCTTTATACATGAAACTACTTCTACTTGAACATTCATTCTTTTATTACTTTTTTCCTTCTGATTTATGATTAATAAAGGAAATCTAACCAAATATCTTTAGTTAAATGAGCCAAGATTTACAGTATTGCATGTGTCCATTCAGTCATACACTCAGATGTTCCACATGAAAAAAAAATGCTATTTCTGCCTTTGAGAAGCTCAGGGAAAGGAGTTGACACAAACAACACACAATCATTTAACACTTTTTTAAACCTGTATTTATAGACAACATATTTTAATTTATTTCTGTGATAAATTTCCATGCTTATTACTGAGATATACCTGTTACAAAGATCAGGTTAATTTTATAATAAGTTAAATGTGGTTAATAGAAGCACTCGTTGCTTAATGGTATGTTGTTATTTAATGCATATACCTTGTAATACATAATAATATTTATACTTTATGGCATAAGCTTTTGATTTAACATTTCACTGATACATAATTTAGAGTAGGTCTTGTAATTGGTACTTGCAATATTTGTCCTTTAATTTTTTTCCAAAGAGATATACATTATGTGTTCTTTTTATTGAAATCATAAAAAGATCTAAAGTATATGTTTACTGCTTAACAAAGTTTTTTTGTAAATTAAAATTTTATATTATTTTCCATTCACTCCTTTTTCTCCTTTAAAATGGATATTCCCCTGTCCTTCCCTCTTCTGCATCTGAATTACATTATAACACATTTTTTTAAAAGATAGATTTTTTCTTAAGAGAGAAAATAACAATAATAATAAAGTTGAGTCTCTTTAGAATCAGGAAACTATTTAAAACTCTTTTGTCTGAGGTGATGAGCTATTTAGGTATTGTTTATCCACATAGTCTAAATGGAAGCACCTTACATAAACATTACACACACACACACACACACACGTTTTCAACATTCTTTATTCCCAGTTACACATTACAGAATTGAGCTCTTTTTTACTTTCGGGGCTTTTCTTCAATTTTGGGCTTTGGGTTTATAAATTTTTCATTTATTTTTCTTTATTCCTTAAAAAAAATTCCAGATTTATGTTAAAACTACCATAAAATCTTCAGGCTCATCTGTAATAGTTGAAGTAAAATTTTAGAGTGCAAAGGAAAGTCGAGGTAGAATTCCTATTTATAATCCATGTTTGGATTGGGATTATCCAGAAATATGCCTCAAATATAAAATGTTTATTTTATCAAGAAGAATTTAAGGAAATTTAAGGAAAATTCACAAAGTGGCAGAGCTAAGTAACTTTAGAGCAGTTGAATACTCCAGTAGAATTAAACTCTGGCTTACCATGAGGAAAGAGTGGAAGAGAGTTACCACAGCACAATTTAAGAGACAGAGGTAGAGGTGGTCATTATTTTGCTGATAATCTCAGAACTATGAAGAGAAACTGAGCTGTCATCTAGTCTTAGACTTTTATTTTAAGAGAAAAGGCTGAGGTAAAAAGACATTCTTGTGAAAATCACACAACTAATAATTCTAAGAATCGGGTCTCTTAAATCCTACTCCAATGGTCATTTCCTCCTTTTTTTTTTAAAACATAGTTGATATAAATAGTCTGTAATTATATATTCTAGTAAATAATCAGACCCTCTCTCTACCTTTCTTCTCTTGAGGTATTAATAAGAAATGAATCACATAAAATTTTTCAAAACCAATAAAATACCCATGATATGAACTAAGTGAGTAAAACAGCAAGTAAGAATTAGTGAAATGATTAATTTAAACTATCTAACAAAAACCAATATTGCTTTTTTCCAGTTCATGGCATGAACAAAACCTAATTGTCTAAAGTTATCTAGCCTATAAATCTTATAAAAATCAATATTTAAAGCTTTCTAAATTGTGATTGAAGAAGTTAAATATGTCTCTTGCATTATGTTCATGCTGGTTTTTAAAAGAAAATAATTGATATTTAAATATCTCATAAGATCAGGTTGCATATTTTTTTTAATTGCTGGGGTTTCAATTGAATAGATTTCTTTTATTTCACTTAGTGTCATTATTGTTTATCATTTTTAAAAAGTACATAGCAACTCTAGTTAATCCAGCAATTTATATTTAAAGAAATACTTATTTTCTTTCATCTAAAATACCTGAATAATATTTCAGTTACTTCAGTGAATCTATATTTATATTTTAGGTAAATCCAGTCATATCTATTTTAATACAGTGCACCGTGAAATAGACCAGCCTCTTATGATATTTGCTTTCAATATCATAATATCAAAAACAATAGCAAGCTATTTTAGATGAGACCCGAAGAGTTGTAATTCACTTTTATAAATTTTGTAGACCTTGATGTCAAAAGCCATGACTTTGAAAGGAAAGAGTTATTGGCAGAAATACTAAAATGTATCTTAAATTTTTTTAATACCATTTTCTTAAGTGTGTCCTAATATTTCACATAGGCTAAATTACCTAAAATATTAGTTTAAGAATCTTGTTCATTAAATTCTTCCCACTTTTATAGTGTCTCAGTATTTTTATTTTTACAGTTTAATTTTTCCATAAAATTTGATGAATTCAAGTTATATAAAGTGTTAATGTTTTGCTCTCATATAAAAACTTGCATAATATTTAAAAACATATCCACACATATATGCAGGGTTCTCCATAGAAGAGTTCCATAGAACTCTTAAAATCCTTCACTACTGCTTGGTATTTTACTACTTAGTGATTATATTGCTGTATTTTCTTTTTTATTTTCTTCTGGGTACCCTACATCAGGCTTAAGAAAGCAGTTTCTTTTAACTTGCATAATTCAATGCTAACAAAATTTGTTAACTTGAATTTTATTTTAAAATTGTATATCCTGATACATGTTTTTGTTTGTTTTCTTAACTAGTGAAAAAGGCCATAGATTTTAAATCTAGAGGATTTAAATTGTTTCCAGGGAAAGACAACAGCAACAAGTTTTCTATCTGTGAGTGTACTCCTTTTTTGTTACTTTCTCTAGTGCAAGAGTGAAGTTTGTGGTGTCTGTGTTGTTTGTGTGTGTTTTATAAAAATGTTCGTGTATTTACCAAATTAACTGCATTAATATCTATATAACATGCATGATTACTATTCATAATTTTCTTATATTTAAATGTATATTGAGTTATCGGATTAATGTGGTAAACTTCCAAGCTGAGACTGTTTCAGATGGAAAAATTCTTATTGAGCTAGCATGTTGGATAGCATTCTTGTTTTGTAATTCTAGGATGTGAGATTATGAAAAAGTGAAAATTTCTTAAATTGGTAATTTCTTAAATTGGTGATTTCTTATAGGAATTTTTGTTCAACATAATTATTTTGCTAAGGAAAAGTTTCTTTTTATAGCAATTTTTTTTATTTAAGAAAAAATATATTCTGTTTGAATTAACTTATCCATGCCCTTTAAGTCAAGTGTTTTATAAATTAATTAACTATAGAATTATTTTTTGTTTTCTCTCGAAAATCACAAAATGGCCTGAAATACACATATTTATGTGCTGCCCCAGTACACAATTTTGCTTAATATTCAGGGTTTTATATATCATCTGAAGTTCATCCTCAAATCTCAAATTAAGAATCAATGAATTAGCGCATTCATATTTACTGCTGTTAACAAACATACAGTAAATTTTTTAGGAGAGCTATGCCATTTGTATTTGTAATATAAATCAATAGAAGTTTGTAGGAATTTTCCACCTTATTGCTCATTACATGTATGTATAATACATTTGGAAAGGAACCATTAATGTCACAACATCTGACTGCTAAAATGATATACTGATGACAAATAAGATTATTATAAATAATAATAAGCATATGTTATTTTTAACAGGAATATATTTTTAGCATTATCCAATTCCAAATAATCTGATGAAATGAGTTTACAGTTCTTTCTTTAACAAAGATTATTCATTATGGTTATATTGGAAAAGGATATTCTTCATGTTTATTGACATATATATAATGGTAAATGTCAGAAATTGAGCAATTACATCAACTATCAAAAAAAACCTCAGAGCCTGTATATTATCAAACATTTTAAAGTATCATAATTTTAAAATATGATTTTACATTTTGTTAAACTTGCAAATAACTGAGCTAAAAGTAGCAGATATCAGTAAGAAATCATTTATCAAATTAAGTTACCTTTTACAAAGCACTAAACAGTTCATTTCAAAGTACTTAGCTATATGATTATGATTTTTATTACATTTTGGGTGTTAAAAACATGTTTTTAGGAAAAATAGTGTTACAGTAATTTTCTCATATATAAATTTTTTGATACATTTTGGAAGGAAATTCTTCCTATAAAAGAAAATATAAATAATTTTGTTTATATTTTGTCAGATGAATATCCTGACATAACCAAATTTCAGCATGTCAATACAAAATAAAAGCTATGTCTTTGCAAACTTAAATATTAGGTAGACTACCTTTTTTTCTAATATTTTTCTAGTCAATGTGTCTAATTTGGAACTCTAAGTAGAATTACAAACTATGCTGGTTCGCCCTTTCACTCATTTTGGCTATATAAATGTTATTTTATAGGCTACATGCTTTGAGTTTTCAGATGTCCTGGGAAATTCAGGCTATTTATACTAAAATGGGCTAAGATTTGTCAAGGCATTAGAATGCATGCGATTATCTATATTTGGTATATTGCCTTAGTGGACATATTTATCATTTTCATTGCTCTTGCATAAGAGTTATGGAGGTAAACAAGAAAGAAATTTGGAGGTGACAGTGTATCTGTTACACAAAAAACCTAATTCTTTTAAAATATTTTATTTAAAGAATATTTGATTTAAAATTGTCAGGAGAAAAGTTAATGAAGCAAAAAAAGTTAAACATGAAGCAAAAATCTTAATTTACTTCAGAATTTAAAAACTTAATGTACATTTACCTATTATATCTTATGTAAAAGATAAAAACTATTCTTATGCTTTTTTATTTTTATTTTTAATGTAAATAATCACAAATAGAAACAAATTATGTTTCTTATAGTCACAAAATAACACTTTCTTATAGTCACAAAATAACAAACCAGCATTATATCAAATTTCATTTCACTACATTTTATCAACATTTCAAAAGTACATTCTCTATGGTTGTTTATAGAAAAGGATTACATTGTTTTAATTTTTAACATTATTATTTATCTATTAACAAGTAAGCATTTGAGTCTTCCTCTCTCCAATATCATTTATTCAACACAGGGACAAATAATTTCAAAAGGATATAATTCTTATATAAACCTTTCAAATGAAAAAATAACCACCACCACAACGAAACATACCTTGTATTTTTTAAAAAATAGTCAATTCCGTTACTGGAACTGCCAGAAGTGAGCATAAGTGAGGAGGACATGAACTATACACGTTGCCAAAGCATGTCTTCCCACAGTAGCACCTTTAAAGTTTAACTAGGAAACAAATTAATGAGAGATCCAGGAAGCTGCAGCAGTGTTTGTGGGCAGCATTATGTTGTTTAAATGCTAATTTAGATTCTTTTTCCAGCTTTAATACCTGACCTCCAAAAGCCTCTATTCATCCCTGTTTTTCATCAAAAAGTGTAGATTTGTCAATAAAGGGGAAAATGTAGATTTTAGGTTTTAAATATTAAAACATTTTTAAAGATATTTTAAAATGTTGAACTTAATGAACTAGTAGTCTTACCAACTTTTCTACCAGGGTCTTCTAGACTATTAAGGTAGAATTATGAAGAAACTCTGAGTTTCCCATAAATTTTTTTTCAATTTTATTTTATCTTCAAATCCATACTTTCATTCATTTCATGTTATTCATCCATTCTATGATTTCTATTGAGCTACTTCTCCAAGGAAACACCATGCTAGAGTAAGAAGGTAAAAGAGGGAATAAAATAAAGTCTCAGATGGCAAAGATCCAACATTTTATTGGGAAGCTAAACGAGTTAAGAGGCAATTCTTTGTAGAATATATGGTATAAAATAACACTCTGTTAACATCCATGATGTTTGAGTTCGGAACAAGATCCAAAACACTGTATTTCATAATGTGGAATAAAAATTTTAAAACTAATATAAAAGAGTCTAAGAAAGGTGGCAATGTAACCAGCTGGCTGAGGTAATGAGGAGGAGACTTCTTTCCAGAATCTACTTGTTTTTATTTTTGGAGTGCCATATACAATCAGAAACCTCAGAAAACTTGATTATAAACTATGCTTAAGATTGTTGTGAAGATTAAATGAGTTGATACATGTAAAAGATGAATATTTCCTGACATATATCTTTACGTTGACTAAGTTTATAATGTTTTCATGCTAGAACATGTAATAATATGGTAAATTAATGAAGGTTCCTGTAGCATATTTATAAACCCATATAAACCCATAAGCCCGTAACTTCAGTGTTATAAGAAATTACAGTTCATTTTTTTTTTTAAATCCTGTACCTCCCCTCTCTTATCCCCTTTTGTGTGGGGCAAAGAACTCATGTTTCATTAATGATGATAATGGACATAGTATCTTTAGAAAGCAGAGCAAAAACAGTATTCCCCATAGTCATGCTCTTTTCAAGAGGCTGTAGGCAGTCCATGTAATTAAACATTTAAAGAACACTCATATTTTTACCACTTTGGAAATTACTATTCAGCTTTAAGGAAGTAAAATTGATAAATCTGTCCAATTGCTTAACCATCATAAGTAGTGAAAGCAACTACTGAATGAATACTACTAACTTCATTTGAATATCTTGGTTTCGCTAGCTATGGACAGTTATGAAATATTGATATTTCAGAAAAATAAGATATTACACACTTTGTTCCTTATTTTAAGTTGTATATATTTTCAAAGAATATTAAATACATGTATCATGCAACAGCATGATTTTTAATTGGAAAGGCTTTCCCTATTGCAGATACCCAAAAACAGTGGTTTAAAGGACAATTCCAGACAGACAAAAAATAATTTAATAATTAAAACCATAAGGACTAGAATTAATTAAAAATTGTAAAAATTATAGATATGCTCTGCATTTTAAGATAAAATATTTGGTAAAGAGTGTTCAATTGTAATTTGTGATGTCATTTTGCCTTGCTGAGCTTTCTGGACAAGATAGTGGGCTTAGGGTTCAAGAGTAGAATGTTTTGAGTCAGACTGCCAAGGTTTAAACCTAGATTAAGACACTAACTAATAGTACGGCTGTGGAAACATTTTTAATCTCTTCATGCCTTAGTTTCCTTAGCTGTAGGAAGTATATAATAATAGTAGCAATTTTTAGATTGTTATGAAGTTGGTGTGTGTAAAGGATGTAGAATAGTTCCTGACACATAGTATCATGTTAAGCATAAGCTATTGTAAAAATTCATATTAACCCCAGGCTAACTTTTTGAGGTAATAATGATTATGAAATGGGGAAAAATTGATTTTTTATTATTTTCATTTTCTAATAATGTATTCACAGATCACCTTTATATTAACCTATAATCTGTGTTATATACATTGAGGTAAAATAAAGTAGGTAAGCTCAAGTCATGCCACTTCTTTTCTTTATCTCTATTCCTTATCAAAAAATCACATTTAAACAACATAAACTACAACATGTTCAGAAAACATTTTAAAATAGGAAAGAGAGTGTTTCCCTTAGAAAGTACTTGATTCATTGAAAACAATATACCAGCTATTGTTAATCCAATGACTAAGGTATATTAACTGAGAAATTATTATGCCCTACCTAGGCATTGTGAGTATATAAAAGTAATTATGTTTTTCTCTTACCTTTATCAAGTATATACTCTTTTTGTATATATGACCAAGGAATGTGAAACTACTAATTTATAATAGCATAAAGAATTTTAAAACTAAACAAAATTTTCCGTGTTGTGTGCTATGTGAAATTAGAATAATATGGTAAAATTAGAGGTTGTATTTTGGAAAAAGTGAGATTTGGACTGAGTCTTGAAAATTAGTTAGAATTTTGAAACCTAAGGAGGAAGAAAAGGCAAACATGGAGACAGGAGGAAGTACAAATAAAGCAGGGGTGATCATGGCTTACTAGTAAAACTACAGAACAATGAGAAACACATTGGATTTGGGTTGTGGACTAGTGAGAAATACAATTGATGTAGTAGAAATCTCAAATCATAGGATAGTTGTACAGTAATAAAAAAATGGTTTTGGAAGAATTTTAGTTCCCCTCTAGAACTCAAGATGGATTGGAGGTGAATAATAATGGAGTGCACAAAAACATCAATGATTACATTGGGTCTGAGCATGCACATGACATAACAATGGGAAATTTGGTGGGATTACCTAGTAGTAGATCTTTGAAGGAGCAAGAAAGGATCTTGGAGAAAATGACAGAACGATATATTGGAACTTGTTAGCAAAGAGGTAATTTCTTCAAGCCATAGGGAAATATAAGATATGGAGAACTATAGGCCAATGCCTTTGCATTTGTCCACTATCAGGTAAAAGAGTGGTCAAAAGAAAGAGAATGGGCAAAACAAAAACAAAACAAAACAAAAATGAAAACAAAAACAAAAACACCAAAAAAAGAAAACAAACAAAAAACAACCCAGAGAGGTAAAGAGGAATGAAACAAGTCAGCAGAGCAAGAAAAAGAAAAGTATCATAATTTTGCAGAGATTGTTCTATATGTAATACAGTTGTCAATAAGGATATTGGTTGGAGATATTTAGAAAAGTGAATTTTATAGAATAAAGGGCACAAATGCAAAATTTCATATATAATTGAAAATATGATTTTACCAGAATTATGACTGTTGGGACATTATCTGATACTTGTTGTCTGATAAATCAGTTTGAACATATTTATCAATCTGAACTAAATGATGCAGGCATCCAGCAGTACTCAACATTGACTTTGCCTTAGAATCACCTTAAGAGTTACAGGTAAACAAACTAAACACAAAAGTGATGCCCAATGTCCTGCCCTAGAGTTAATTGTATTAGTATATCTAGAGGTAAAATACTCATCTTCATTCTTTAAAGAAAGTTCTGCAAGTGGCTCTGATCCACAGTGTAGGTTGAGAAACATTACACAATTTAGATTTTTTTCTTTGTGAAATCTCCGCTCAGGTCCTGTTCTTTTCTCAAAAAACAGAGAAGTTGATGAAAAGCAAAATAGCAGCTACTCTTTAGTTCAATAAGAGATTGAATTTATGAAATAATATCACTCACATATATCAGAACTATCAGGTTTAAAAGTCTTTCCATTAAGATATCTGTCTTGGGGATTTAGTTACTCACTGTGATACATTCATTGAAAATATTAATAAATCTTTCATTAACGGAGTGTTCTGGAGAAACCACTGGAAATGTGTACAATGTCAAGTAAAACATAATCATGTATATTGCTAGAAGGAAAAGCCATTATTTTGGTTTTCAACATTATATCATAATTCATTGACATGTTTGGTAATTGGAACCATAGTCTTACTTTAAGTTGACAGAGCACAGTGCTTCATTATACGCCAAATAGGAAGTGCTAACAATCTTAAACTTTTCCCATAGGGTCTTGTTTTTTTATTGGAACTTTAAAAATAATAGGGACCCAAGTTACACTGTCATAACTGGTAGTGACTGCTTTATTGCCAGTAATTAATGGAGATTCTGGCACTGATACCCTGGGAATGCATTTCCAGAGATTTCACAATTTGGTAGTAATTAAAAATAAAGTGTTAACTGTTAATGTGTTAATATTCAGAATAGTATGTCATTGAAGATGAACATCAAACTTATAGGTCCACTAATAGCAAAAATGCGTTGTCTTTATTACTGGATTATAAAACTATAATCTTTCTACATTTAAACTACAGTGATTATAAAAAAATGTAAGAATATATTTTATGTAAATTTTTCAATTAACATTTTCCTTGATTTTCTAATCATGTTTTCATTCTTTCTTTTTTGTTTCTTTTGTTACAGTAAATGAGGGAGGTATTAAAACAGCTTCCAATCTATGCCCAGATCCAGGAGAACCAGAAAATGGGAAGAGAGTTGGATCAGACTTTAGGTAATATTTTATATTGTTTATTTCATTATTTTGTCAAAGTTTATTTTAACTTAAAACTTAAAAATAACCAATAATATGGGAATGAAGACTGGGTGATTTAAAATAATAGCAGCTATATTTTATTTATTTGTTACTATTAACATATCATTAGTTTAAAGTGGTCAATGTACCAATTTTATTTGGATATTTTTCTGGAGTTTAAACAATCAATTTCTTGGTGTACATGGATGGTTCAGTTGGTTAAGCATCTGCCTTTGGGTCAGGTCATGATCCCAGGGTCTTGGGATCAAGTCCCACATTGGGCTCCTTGCTCAGTGAGGACCCGGTTTCTCCCTCTGCCTCTGCCCCTACCTCTCTCTCTCTGTGTCTTCCATGAATAAGTAAATAAAATCTTTAAAAAACAAAGAACAATTTCTTGTCATACAGTAAGTGAAAAATCATGGGCTTTGGATTTGAAAGACATGAGTTAGAATTCAAATTCTGCTTAATAGTTGTCTGATCTTAAGTAAAAAACTGAATCCTGTTGTTAGGTCCCCCCAAAAATGGGTCCGTGATTAAAGGAGCAAGACTCATATAAAGTGAAGGTCAAGCAAAGCTTTATTCCATGCCAAGCATCAAGAATCAGACTTGCTATGTTACAGAATCGCTATATTACATTATACTCTGAAGTATTTAGAGTATTAATGCAAGTGGCTTTTACAGTATGATGTGAATTACAGAATAATCATTATGACTATTTACTTGGTACCACTTTTTGCAAAACTATATGGCTTTACTGGAAATAGACTTAATATGGTGAGGTAAATTACCTTCAGGTGTCATGGATCCAGTTATAAGATTATTTTGTAATCATATTTCAAGCACCATGATGGATATTAGGCACCAAGAAACTTACAGTCAGGGGACCCTGGGTGGTTCAGAGGGTTAAGTGGTGGAGTCTTGATTTCAGTTTAGTTCAGGTCTCAGGGTCAGCTCCATGTCAGGCTCCACACTCAGCAGGCAGTCTGCTTGACATTCTCTCTCTCCCTCTTCCCCTCCCTCCTGTGTGTTCTCTCTCCCTCTCAAATAAATAAATCTTCAAAAAAAAAAAAAAAACTCACATACTAAAAGATAATCACAATTTAAGAATGTGTGAAATGTTGCAAACATACAGAGGGGCTATGGAATTTTGGGAAGCCAGGAGAAAGGGTCATAGGAAGTTAACATTGAGCTAGATCATAGAGGTTGATTAAAATGTTATATAGATGGGACACCTGGGTGGCTCAGTTGGTTAAGCAGCTGCCTTCGGCTCAGGTCATGATCCCAGCGTCCTGAGATCGAGTCCCGCATCGGGCTCCTTGTTCTGTGGGGAGCCTGCTTCTCCCTCTGCCTCTGTCTGCCACTCTGTCTGCTCGCTCTCTCTCTCTCTCTGACAAATAAATAAATAAAATCTTTAAAAAAAAATAAAATAAAATGTTATATAGAGAGGAAGAGAAATCCAGTGACCATTTATGTATTCATTATCTACATATATTATTTGATTATTATGTTCCTGGTCCTATACAAGGAACAAATAAAACACACACAAGTAGACATAGTGCATGGCTCCCATATGAGAATTTAATGCAGGAAAGACAAAAGTTTAAATGTCACATGCAGTTGTAATTACAAATTTAGGACAGTACTGTGAAATAAAAAAATATAATAATAAAAAAAGCAAGCTTTTGTATGAGAGAATAAAAGTGTCAGGAAATTTTAAGAAGGTCCCACTCTCACTGGTACAAGAATTTTTTGCATCCAGACTATAAGAAAGTAAGAGCCTCACATGGAGGAATAGCTTGATGAGATATTCCAGGAAAATAAAGATCATCTAAATTATAGAATGTAAATGGGAGAAAAGCATAAAATGAAGTGGAGGAAATATGGAAAAACCAGATCTCTTCTGCTGAGGAAGCAACTGGCAGCCATTCAACCTAATCTGGACTGAAGATATGTTTGATTTTAAGCTCACAGTGTTTTGAAAAAATTGAGAGCCAACATTTAAAAATTAGGAGATTACATGCACACATGCACACACACACGCATGCACACTGACACTCACAAAGATTTTTGTATTTCCTTGTTAGATCTGTCAACAGAAACTAAGGTACCTTCATGGAAATAGCTACTGGAACCAATTAATGCCTGTTCCCATTAGACTGAGCAAGAACTCTCTGGGTCACCATGGTCACTCCCAGGCTACTTTAACTCATTTACATGTAATGGGAAACTACAAAGAATTGTGAGAGAGTGAAGTGATCTCATTTATATTTTCAGTAGATCTTATATTTTCAGTAGATTATGCTTTATACTTCTGATAGAGAGAATGAAGAAAACAGGTTTTAGTTAGAAGATGACTGGAGTGGTCTAGGAGTAAGATGGTGAAGTAAGATGGTGAGCTACGGTGATGTCAGTGAACTAGACAAACTCAAGATATCCTTTAAAGATACACAATTTTTGTATCCAGTGACAATTTGCTGTGGAAAGTAAGAAAAATAAAAGATGATCCCTAATTTTCTGGGCTTAACTAACATGAGAATGGAGTACATGATAATATTTAATTAAGTGTGGGGACACCTGGATGGCTCAGTCAGTTAAGCATCTGCCTTTGGTTCAAGTCATGATCCCCAAATTCTGGGATTGAGCCCCACATTGGCTCCCTGTTCAGTAGGAAGTCTGCTTCTTCCTCTCCCTTGCCCCTCTCCTCCACTCATGCTCTCTCTCAAATAAATAAAATCTTTAAAAAAATCATTTATGTGGAGAAGTCCTGAGTTTTGAGGAGGAAAATTAAGAGTTCACTTTTGAGATTTTAAACTTTAAATGACTTAAAGTTTTCCACACAGATATGCTAAGTTTGTAGTTGAACATATTTGAAATTCAGGGATAGTCAAGGACCATCAGCATGTAGATGCTATAAAGAATATTAAAACAGAATGATAGATGACATCATTTAAACTTTATAGAAAGATGAGACAATCTATGACTTAGTCCCAAAGACTGATGCTATTTGAGGATATGATGGAATACAAGAAGCTATCAAATCATGCTTATGAGTGGTGAGAGGAATAGGAGTGAAACAAAAGAAGGAAGTTCTTGAAAAGAGGTTGAGGAGTGTTGGATGCTATTGAAAAACAGAATGAGAGGAGAGAAGACTGTCTTAAATTTGTCAGCATGAAGATTATAGACAAGAGTGATTTCACTGGAGTGACAGAGGTTGAAAAAATTGAAATAGCATGAAGAGACACTTCAGGTAGGTAATGGCTCTGGATCATCAAATTACATAAAGCAGAAGAATAATGGGGTCTTTGTTTTCTTTCATCATTGTCTGGTAGTTTTCAATATACAGGTCTTTCACATCCTTGGTTAAATTTTTTTCTAGCTATTTTTTGGATGCAATTGTAAATGGAATTGTTTTCTCTATTTTTTTCTTTCTGATAATTTGTTATTAGTGCATCCTACAAAATTACTGAATTTGTTTATTAGTCTAACAGTTTATTAATGGGGTGTTTTGGGTTTCCTTTATATGATTTTATACCATCTGCTAATAGTAACAGATCTACTTCTTTCTATTTGTTCTACTGTTCTACTAACAGTTCTACTTCTTTCAATTTGTATGCATATATATATGGTGTTTGTTTGATTGTTTGCCTAACCGTTCTGGCTAGGATTTACAATATGATGATAAATAAAAGTGTCAAGAGTGGGCATCCTTGTTTTGTTCCTGATCCTAGAAGAAACACTTTCAACTTTTGACTGTTGAATGTCATATTAGTTTCAGGCTTGTCAGGCTTTTATTATGTTGAGGTACGCTTCATTTATACCTACTTTGTTGAGAGTTTTTATTAAGATGGTGTCCATAGCTTGTGTTCCCTGAGATCAGTTCCACAGACCAGCAGATGTGGGCCAAACCCAAAGCTTTCCCCTCAGGCCATAGCTCCAGAAGAGGTAAAGAGTTCTCCTTTACAGAAAGGCTAGGGGTCGTGACTCAGTCCACTGTTTGCACAGTGCCTGGGGGTGGTAACCTGCCAAGAAATGTTTCTCTGATTGCCACAGTCCTATAGACTCAGTAATAAAACCACCTTCCACCTTAGCTACCAAAGAGCCAGGCAATCAAAGAGTGTACCATTGGTGGTAGCCACAAAAACCTGGACACCAAAAATAAAAAACAGGGCACTAAATGTAGGTAAAGCTCCCCTCCAGGAGCTTTACCCTGGAGCATGGCAGAGGGTGAGTACAAAGATCACACATGACCTCCAAAGTTTCTGGAAAGGATTACAGTTAGCTCCCAAATGTGTGTTTAAGTAACAGCAAGCCCCTCTGCTCACAGTTGTGATGGTTAGATAATTGGCCTCCTTCACAGAAAGACCTGTTTCTATTGTCTCTTGCTGTGCATTGGTGTGGTAGCTGTTTAGGAACACTTTCCCCATTGGTTGTAGTCCTGTGGGACCCACCGAGGAAAATCCCACTGACCGTTAAGAATCAGGTGATGTAGAGATGTCCCCTGGCAGCAGTTACAATATGGGGGGGTCAGACAGGGTTGTAAACTTATTTCTGGGTGGCACCATTAGAGTCTCATGGGGCCAGAAATGCAAATTCCCTTAGTCTCTAGAGCAAGGCAGTTAAGAAGTATCCCCTGGATGATAACCACAAAAGTAAGGGTGACAGATGCCTGTAAAATCTCCCTTCTGAGAAATACTAGTGTTCTGGAGCACAGCAAAAGGAGACTGTAAAGATGGCCCCTGCCAGGCTCCGTCCAGGAGGGTATCCCAGCAAATTCCTAGATGTATGTGTTAAATTAGATGCCTGTTCCTCAGGCTGATACTTTCATATAGTAAGTGAGCCTTTTTCACTTTAAGACTAGTCACCAGTAACTGCTTCTGAACTGGGCCTTGAGGCAGGTGAATCCGAGCACTTATGACCTTTAAGAGCTACCTCTCAGATTGCTACAGTCTTAGGAGTCTCAGGACCCAAGCCCTAATAGTTTTCAAAGTTAGATGTTCTGTTGGGCCTCATCTCCCAAGTGCATGTTTTAAAAATGGGGTGCCTGATGTAAGGTTCAAATTCTTTGATCCTCAGGGAAAAACTCTGGGTTTTGAGTTTCTTCCTTATTGTGGGTTGCTGCACAAGGGCTAGGATTTATTGTGAGATTGTTTCCCAACTTCTTGTACCCTCTTTGATGTGGATTTCTTCCTATTTGCATGCTGTGTAGCGGTCACTTAGTCAGCCTTTAGGTTTGTTGTTTTTTTAAGGAGGAAATTGTTCCATTCGTAGCTGTAGACTCAGTGTGTCCTTGGAAGGAGGTAAGTTCAGGATCTTCCTACTTCATGGTCTTGAACTTAAACTCTCAAGGAAGGTTTTAATTGAAATGGAGAGTATTGGGCATAGAATATTTTTGGAAATAGAATCAACAGAACTTCCTTATGGATTGACTATGGAGAAGTGCAGTTGAAAGTAATAATTCTACACAGAGCCTTTTATAAAGAAAATGCTAGTTCAGTCTGCATCACATATAAGTCCTTTCTTATGTTTGGTTTATCAGTGACTTGATAGAACTTTTCCTTCTTTCCCCTACCCCAAATTTCTTGCCTGTCTCTTATGATATCCATATTTTTTAAACAAAAAAGCTTCTTTTTATTCAGATATCTCTTCTTGTGTTTTATTTATTTTTTTCTCTTATTCTCACTTTATTTCATTGTTATAATCCATCTCATATTAAGGTCAAATCACTTGTTTCACTTTGTCTAGGTCACATAGCATTTCCATCATAATAATGGAATTTTATTTGATAAAAATCACATCCACTCAATAAAAAAGTGTTTTACTATGGAAGTTATAAATATTAAATCTGAATAACTATTCAAATGCGGCATGGGAAAATCTGACAGATCTGACATTGAATTTTGCTTTTATGTTTTTTTGATCATTAATAATGGCACCAGAAGGCATTCTTAATATTTCATTTTATCATAATTTAATTTTTCAAAAAATGTAATTTAATGTGTGGCATAAAATACATGAAATCTCATTTTTTTTTAAAGATTTTATTTATTTGACAGAGAGGGGGAGAGAGATCACAAGTAAGCAGAGAGGCAGGCAGAGAGAGAGAGAGAGAGAGGAGGAAGCAGGCTCCCTGCGGAGCAGAGAGCCCAATGTGGGGCTCGATCCCAGGACCCTGGGATCATGACCTGAGCCAAAGGCAGAGGCCTTAACCCACTGAGCCACCCAGGCGCCCCTGAAATCTCATTTTTATAGATTAAGAATTAGTATACATCAAGTATTCCCACATTGCACAAACCAAGATACTTGCCTTACCTGTAAATAGTTTTATTCAACAAAGATTATTTTGCAGTTGGAATATTTTAATGTATTTCTAAATATGTATATTTTAAACTGTATTTCAGTAAAAGATTACCACAATTTAAATTATTTGTGGCCTGTAACTCTTTCTTGCATCACTTTTTCTTTTTAGTGGTTTTATCATAACATTGCAAAAACATCTTGTTTCTCCTCTCCAGTAACGAGACCATGAAAACAAAGTAGACAAAGTACAGATAAAGTGCTAAGTTCCTCAGAAAGTGTGCACAGTATAAGTGCTAAGTCTTGCTATTTTTGTTACTTATTTTCTTTTTAGACTCACTAACCATGTTGAGTATTTTTATAAATCACATTTTTCTAAATATCCTATTAGCTTAGATAACACAATTGAAGTAATTTTAAAATTCTAGTCCCACTATTTCTTCTACATATTTATACATCTTAAAATACATTTTTTTATAGGAACTAGTTTTACTATGGTAATATTGTTCTGGGCAATCTGGGATCCAAGAAACAATAGCAAATTTATGCTTCCATACTCTTTGTTTTCAGACCTAGGTAATATGTCTTTTCAAACTGAAAGATGCCAGAAACATCTTCCCTTATGGACAACAGGACAAGTCTTAGTTGCATTAGTCTTAAAGTGTAATATGAGAGGAAGTTTGCAGTGCAGGTTTACTCAGCAATCTTCTCTTAAGCATCTAAACTAATTTTGGCTTGATGATGAAAAAAATTACAAGATGGTATCTGTCTTCAAGAGATAGAATAAATTCCAGTATGGTGATATGAGAAAGCACACAAGTGAATACATTTAAGTTATATGAGCCAAGAAAACATGGATATAAATTATGAGAAAATAAGGAAGATGAAAATCCATATGAAGAATGGATAGGATTCTTATAGAGAAAGATTGGCAGGATCACATTCTAGAAAGAGAGAATAGCATGTGCTGTATTGCTGAGCTGATAAAGGGTAGAGGCATTTGGAAGAACAGTTTGCCTTAAGTAACTGGTTATTTTAAGAGAATAGTAGCTTTTTTTAAAAAAAAATCTCTTTTTAAAAATACACTTCACACAACTAAAATGATCTATTTTCTGTAAGAGGCACGTCTAGCATTCTGTAACACAATATGGCAGAATTGGAATATAATGTCAGAAAGTTAGGTTTGGACTGTATTAAGAAGGAACTTAAATGCTAGAATGCAAATGTATAAACAAAAGGAAAAGAGCACCAAATTACAAGCCATAAGCCCTGGGTTGAGGGCTAACTTTATTACAGCTAAGTGCACAATCTTCTGGCATACAAGTTTACTCAGTAACAAAATAGGAATATACCATGTATATTTTATTAAAATGATTTTTTTATTTATGCATTTGAGAGAGCAAGAGAGTGAGAATGGTGGGAAGGAGTAGAGGGAGAGGGATAAGCAGATTCTTCACTATGAAGCCCGATGTGGGACTTAATCTCAGGACTCTGAGACCATGACCTGAGCCAAAACCAATAGTCTGAGACTTAACTGACTGAGCCACCCAGGCACCACAACCTGTATAATATTTTAATGAGCAGAAAAATAATAGTTGTGAAAGTGTTTTTAAGCTATGGCATTTCTGTATGCAATAACTGATATTATATGCTTTCTTAATTACATGAGCTATGAAGAGATTCAATTATGTTTTTCTTTCAGAGAGAGAGCATGTTGAGGGAAGGGAGAGAGAGAAAATGAATCCCAAGCAGTCCCCAAGCTGGGGTCTGAATCCCAATCTCCAACATGGAACTTGATCTCATGACCCATCATGACCTGAGCCAAAATCAAGAGTAGGATGCTTAACTGACTGAGCCACCCACATATCTGGGCGATACAAGTTTTTGATCAAGGGTAATATAGCAGTAGCTACACAATAAAAATCTTTGCCTGAAAGCTAAGTGTAATACATCTTGTAATAGAATAGGAAGCCATTGCTGTTGTTCAGATGAGAAATTTTTAAGGTGTAAAGAAAGATAAAGGCAATGAGAATTGAAAGGAATCAATTAGTGAAATTGAAGAAGTAGAATCAAAGGGTTGCAGGATTTGGGGAAAGAATAAAGATTTTGAAATCTGAGTGCATTGGAAAAATCATACTAAAATTAGGAGGGGAAAGGTAACTGGGCATTATTGAGCTCTACTTTAGCCTGAGTACTTTACCAGACAATTTTGTAACTATTAGATAACTAGTTCTTTGCTATAGCAGTATGATTTGATGTCATTCTGTTTTTATTAAAGAGGAAACAGATCTTTGGGGAAAATAAAAAGCTTTAAATGAACTTAATTGAATTCCAAATTCCATACTCTTTCACTTGTAGTATTGTATGCTTGTTTTAGAGGAAAGACTAGTCCAGTTTCTTAAAAGTTAAAAATAAAGATCCTAATCTCTGAAAAATGAAAATAATAAAGACTTAAAAAAAAGAAATTCATGATTATTGAAGCCTTCAGGAGGTAATGATATTCCCAAAGCAGAATATACAGTAGAACCAATACGGAAACAGTGGGTTTGAAGAAGGAACCAGGAGCAAATCTCATTTTTTAGAGAATGGGAGGAGGAAATGGATTCAAGAAGAGTGAAAAATAGGTTGTAAAATGACTAGACTCAGAGAAACCAAGATATTACTTAGCTACTAAAGCCAAAAAAAAAAAAAAAAAAGGTTACAAAGGTGACAGAAGAGTTGAGGTAAATAAGAAGAGATAAAATTAATTTAAGATGGAGAAGTCATTGGTAACTTAAGAAATGATACAAAACATCATAGTACAAAATGTTATTAAGAGGAGTGCTTTGCTGTCTCAGAGGAGTGTACAATTCTTGATCTCAGGGTTGTGAGTTTGAGCCATACATTGAGTGTAGAAATTACTTAAAAATAAAACCTTAAGAAAATTATCAAAATAATAGGAAATAGCTGTGTGGTAAGGAAGGAAATGTCACAGTTATAGGCTATTCTTTAGAAGATTTTTGTGGGGATAGATGGAACACTTCCAGGAAGTCCCATTTATTAATAATCTCTTTGCAAATACCAAAGTAAGACATATAAGTGAATAAACCTGCATATTTAGAATGCTCATTTTAGGAGAACAGGTGAAGGTTGGTCCACATTCAGAAGTGTGATGGATTTATATCATGTTAGTCAGCTTTTCTTGACAATAGTAGTGGTTTAATATTACCAGATGAGAAGCATGTACCCTGGTGTTTCCATTACTAAGCTATACTAGTGTTTTAATAAGCTAAATAAAAACCCAAATTTTGGAACCAAAATTTTTTCTTTGTTCTCGAAGAGAAGACAAATTCTTGTCCCCATCTAGTGACATCTCTTTAAAGGGAAGGCATCAGGCAAGGCCTTGCCCACAGAAGGAAAGTCTGTGTAAGGTAAGTATTCCAGAAGCTGAGCCTTCCCAGATATTTGGTTATCATTTGAAGAGGAATTTACATTTTTAATTTATTTTTCAGCATAGAAATCGTTGGCAGTTTCTATATCTTTTTGGAAGCATTTTTCCCTTTGAAAGCCTGTTATGCTCCATAGACACTTCAAATTAGAAAAATAGGCTTTTAGGTCTTCAAAACACAGCTGTTAAGAGTCTCACCTTGGAGATTAGCACACAAAATGGTAGGAAAATCATAGCATGCCCCATAAAATATCTTATTCCCAGGATTTTCTTATACTTTCCTCAATGACTATAAAAGTATTGATTATGTGCTTACAAGAATATTTCTGTTTTAGCAACTGCTACCTGTAAGTCATTTAGTTTTATGGTGAGATTAAAGTCCTACTATTAGGTTATGTGATCAGAGAAATTAAGGAAAAAAGGCTGAAGTTGTAGTTATACATATAAATGTAGTAAAAATCTCAGTGGTAATGTTAAATGTATGATCATAGATTCTGTAATATGGTAATAGTGGTGCATAATTCATTTAAAACATTAGTTTAGGGGCGCCTGGGTGGCTCAGTGGGTTAAGCCTCTGCCTTCGGCTCAGGTCATGATCTCAGGGTCCTGGGATCGAGTCCCGCATCGGGCTCTCTGCTCTGCAGGGAACCTGCTTCCTTCCTTCTCTCTCTCTCTCTCTCTCATTCTCCGCCTGCCTCTCTGCCTACTTGTGATCTCTCTGTCAAAAAAATAAATAAAAAATCTTTAAAAAAAAAACAAAAAAAACAAAAAAAAACCATTAGTTTAAAAGTTAAAAAGTGGACATAATAAAAATAAGCATCACTAGTATAATTTTTATTAGTTACATAATAATAATTAAAAACAAACACTTATTGTAACAGTAACAACCTAACATATGAGAAGGGAGTAAAAGTGTAAAGTTTATGATCTATTGGAGATTTGAAGTTGTTATTGTTTAAAATATTGTGCTATAAATTTTAGGTATTTTATGTAAGTCTAATGGTAACCATAAGGGGAAATCCTGTGATAATTACGCAAAAGGGCATAATCAAGAAGTCAGAGCATGTGGTTACCAAAAGACATCAAAACATAAAAAAAGACAGCAGGATAAGAAACAAGGAGCAATAGATCTATAAAACAACCAGAAAATAATTAACAAAATAACAATAGTTAGTCCTTACCTATTGATAATTACATAAATATAAATGCATTAAATTCTCTACTTATAAGTCATAGAAATGGCTGAACAGATTTTTAAAAAAATAAAAAGAAACAAGAGCCAACAATAAGCCTATGAGACTCAATTTAAACTTAAAAACATTGACAATAAATGACTCAGTACATCAAGAATATATAACAAGTGTAAATATTTGCAAATTGAACTACCTGAGTATGTATAAAGCAAAAAGTAACATAGCTCAAAGGAGAAATAAATAGTAATGCAGTAATAAAGACTTTAAAATCCCCTTCTTAACAGTGGATACAGCATCCAGAAGAGAACCAATAAGGAAACAGTGGGTTTGACAACACTGTGGAGCAAATGGATCTAACAAACATATACAGAATATTCTATCCAATGAAGAATACATAAGTGAGCATAGAATGTTTTCTAGGATAGACCATAAGTTAGGCCACAAAACAAGTCTTAGCAAATTCAAGAAGATTGAAATCATGCCAGATATTTTCACTGACCACAATGGCACAAAACTAGAAATCAATAATGAAAAACTGGAAAACTCACAAACACATAGAAATTAAACAACTGAGAAACCAAGTAATCAAATAAGAAGTTACCAGAGGAATTAGAAAGTTTTGTGAGAAAAACAAAACTGGAAACACAACAATCCAGAACTTATGAGATATAGCAAAAACAATTCTAAGAGGGAAGTTCTTGCAATAGATGCTTACATGAAGAATCAAGAAAGATCCCAAATATACAACCAAACCATCGACCTTAGGGAACTAGAAAAAGAAGAGTGAACTTAGCGCAAAGTTAGAAGAAGAAAGGAAATAATAAAGATGAGAGTGGAAATAAATGAAATAGAAAACAGAAAAATAATAGAAAATAATAACCCAACTAGGAGTTAGTTCTTTGAAAAGATACAAAACTGGCAAGCCCTCAGCTAGACTAATCAGGGTAAAAAAGGAAAGAGGTCACAAACCAGCAAAATTAATACTGAAAAAAGAAATGTTAGCATTGATAATACAGAAATTCAAAGGATCATAAGAGGCTACTTGCTATGAACAATCATATGCCAATGAACCAGAAAACCTAAAAGAAATGGAAAATTCTAAGAAATGTACAACTTCCTAATATTGAATCAGGAAGAAGTAGAAGACTTAAATAGACCTATTACTAGTAAGGAGATTGAATTAGTAATCAAAAATTGCCTGGAACTAGATGGTTTTACTGGTAAACTTTGCCAAACATTTAAAGAAGAATTATACTGGTGTTTCTTAAACTCTTCCAGAAATTTGAATGCAGGGACACACCCAAATTCATTTTATGAGGCCAGGGTTATCCTGATGGTCAAAACAGAAGAGGATACTTGTAGAAAACAAAACTATTATAGGTCAACATCCGCGATGAATATAGATACAAAAATTATCAATGAGATACTTGCGCACCAAATTCTACTGAACATTAATACAATCATTCACCATGATCAAATTGGATTTATCCCTGGGATGCAAGGATGGGGAAAAATATGCAAATCAAACGATGTGATAACATCACACTAGCAGAATGAAAGGAAAGAATCATAGGGTCATCTCAGTAGGTAAAGAAAAAACATCAAAATTCAACATCTGTACATGATAAAATCTTTGAACAAAGTAGCTTTAGAGGGAATATACCTCAGCATAATAAACACCATATATGAAAAATATACAGCTAATAGTGGTAAAAAAAAAAAAGACCTTTTCTTCTAATATCAAGAACAAAAAGAGAATGTCCACTCTCACTACTTTTATTCAGTATAGCACTAGAAATACTGGCCACAGAAATCAGACAAGAAAAAGAATGGTCAAGAATGGACAAGAAAAAGAATGTTTTGTTTTGTTTTGTTTTGTTTTTCAAAATCAGCAAAAATAAAATTTAATGGTGGGCCACAGGTGCAGGTGCAGGTCTGTCCTTCCTTGGGAGTGACTGCCAGCCATCTTGAGGGAAAGCACACCATTCTTTCTTCCTGCAGAGGGGCTCTGGAAGGACCCCTGATGGCCTTCCAGATGGCCCCTATGGTCAACTACATTGGTAAGGAAGCAGTTAAACTGTCACTTTGCAGATAACATGCTACTATACATAGAAAACTTTAAAGACTCCACCACAAAACTATTGGAAGTAATGAATAAATTAAGTTGTAGGATACAAAATTAATACTCAGAAATTAGTTGCATTTCTATACACTAATAAAGAAGTATCAGAAAGAGAAATTAAGAAAACAATTCCATTTGCATTTTCACCAAAAATAATATAATACCTAGGAATGAACTTAACCAAGGACTTAAAGGACCTATACTTTGAAAACTAAAACACCGATGAAAGAAATTGAAGACAACACAAACAAATGGGAATATGTTCCATGTTCATGGATTGGAAAAAATAATATTGTTAAAATATCTATACTTCCTAAAGAAATCTACACATTTAGTGTAATCCCTACCAAAATACCAAGCACTCAGCTAGTTGTTTTTGAAAGAACTAGAACAAATAACACTAAAATTTATGTGAAATCAAAAAGGATTCAAATTAGCCAAAGCAATTTTGAGAAAGAAAAGCAAAGCTGGAGGTGTCACAATTCCAGACTTCAAGGTGTATTACAAAGCTCTAGTAATCAAAGCAATATGTATTGGCACAAAATAGAGACATAGATTAATGGAAGAAAAAGCAGAACCCAGAAGCAAACTCAAACTTGCATGGCCAGTTAATTTCTGACAAAAGAGTTAAGAATATACAATTAGGAAAAGACTGTCATTTCAGTAAATAGTTCTGAGAAAACTGGATAACTGCATGCAAAAGAATGAATCTGGACTGTTTAACACTCTTAGAAAAAATAAATTCAAAATGGATTAAAGACATAAATGTGAGACCTGAAACCATAAAAATCCTAGAAGAGAACAGTCACAGCAATGTTTTTCTTCTTAGGCAAGGAAAACAAAAGCAAAAATAAACTGTAGGGACAACATCAAAATAAAAAGCTTCTATACAGCAAAGGAAACCATCAACAAAACAAAAAGCTACTTATTGAATGAGAGAATATATTTGCAGAGGATATATCTGATGAAGGTTAATATCCAAAATATATAAAGAGTTTATACAGCTCAGCAACAAAAACAAATAATCTAATTAAAAATGGGCAAAGAACCAGAATAGTTCTTTTTCAGAGAAAAGAGGCCAGCAGACACATGGGAAATTCAAATCAAAATCTTAATGAGCTACCATCTTATACTGTCAGAATGACTGAAATTAAAAAGGCAAGAAGTAAAAAGTATTGATAAGGATGTACAGATAAGGATAGCAATTTATATTGGTGGAAATATAAATTGGTATAGCCACTGTGGAAAACACTGTGGAGGTTCCCCAAAAATTAAAAACTGAAATACTAGTGATCCAATAATTTCACTACTGAATTTATCCAAAGAATATGCACTAATTCAAAAAGCTATATGCACCCCTATGTTTATTGTAGCATTATTTATAATAGCCAAGATATAGATGTCCATAAGTAGAAGAAAGGATAAAGATGTGCTATATATGTACACACACACACACACACACACACACACACAGATGAATGTTAAGCAGCCATGAAAAAGGATGAGTTTGTGCAATTTGCACTAAGTCCTGGATGGACTTAGAGGGTATTATGCTGAGAGAAATAAGTCAGACTGAGAAGGACAAATAACATATGATCTCACTTATATGTGGAATCAAAAGAAAAAAAAAACAAATATATAGGGGCACCTGGGTGTCTCAGTGGGTTAAAGCCTCTGCCTTTGACTCAGATCATGATCCCAGGGTCCTGGGATCAAGCCCCCCATAGGGCTGTCTGCTCAGCAGGGAGCCTGCTTCCTTCTCTCTCTCTCTGCCTGCCTCTCTGCCTACTTGTGATCTCTGTCTGTCAAATAAATAAATAAAATCTTTAAAAAAAAAAACCAAATATATAAACATACAAAAAGAATCAGACTTAAAAATTCAAGAACAAACTGGCATTGCAAAAGGGATAACGGGGAATGGGCAATATGGGTGAAGGGGAGTGGGAGATACAGGTTTTCAGTTACAGAATGAATGAGCCATGGGAATAAAATGTATAGCATAAGGAATGTAGTCAAAGGTATTATAATAGCATTATATAATGACATACAATTTGTGGTAAGCAAAATATAACATACAGAGTTGTTGAATCACACTATGTTGTACATCTGAAATTAATGTAACATTGGCACCTATATTCAGTAAATATAAGTAAATAAATAAATGCTTTTAAAACAATATCCTAGGGCACCTGGGTGTCTCAGTGGGTTAAGCCTCTGCCTTCGGCTCAGGTCATGATCTCAGGGTCCTGGGATCAAGTTCCGCATTGGGTTCTCTGCTTGGCAGGGAGCCTGCTTTCTCCTCTCTCTCTCTGCCTGCCTCTCTGGCTACTTGTGATCTCTCTCTGTCAAATAAATAAATAAAAATCATTAAAAAATTAAAAAAAATAAAACAATATCCTAGGTGTACCTAGGTGGCTCAGTTGTTAAACATCTGCCTTTGGCTCAGGTCATGATCCTAGGATCCTGAGATCGAGGTCGAGAGATGGAGCCCTGAATCAAGGGGGCTGCTTCTCCCTCTCCCACTCCCCTGCTTGTGTTCTCTCTCTTGCTGTGTTTCTCTCTGTCAAATAAATAAATAAATTAAATATTTAAAAATAATAAATAAAATAAATTGAAAAAACAATACTCTAGTCATGTTTTTTATAGAAGTAAGAAAGACACTCTTTTTTTTTTTTTAAGATTTTTATTTATTTATTTGACAGAGAGAAATCACAAGTAGGCAGAGAGGCAGGCAGAGAGAGAGGAGGAAGCAGGCTCCCTGCTGAGCAGAAAGCCCGATGTGGGGCTCGAACCCAGGACCTGGGATCATGACCTGAGCCGAAGGCAGCGGCTTAACCCACTGAGCCACCCAGGCGCCCCAAGAAAGACACTCTTAAAATTTATATGGAACCAAAAAAGACCTCAAATAGCCAAAGAAATTCTGAGAAAGAAGAACAAAATGGGAAGTATTACACTTCCTGATTTCAAGCTACATTATATAGACAGTCATCAAAACAGTATGGTGCTTGCATAAAAACAGAGAAATAGACCAATGAAACAGAATTGAGGTCTATAAATAAACCAAATATTTGAGAAAGGAACAAAGAATACTCAGTGGAGAAAAGGCAACCTCTTCAATAAATGGTGCTAGGATAACTGGATAGTCACATATCAAAAAATTAAATTAGATTTATATCTTACACCACCTACAACAATTAACTCAAATCTGATTAAGGATGTAAATGTTACATCTGAAACCACAAAATTCCCAGAAGAAATCATAGGAATAAAACTCCTTAATTTGTGTCTTGGTGATGTTTTTTTTACACCAAAAACAAAAGAACAAAAGCAAAAATAAATAAGTGTGATGACATCAAACTAACTACAGCAAAGGAAGCTACCAAAAAAGTGAAAAGATGAGCTGTGGAATGGGAAAAAAAAAATTTGCAAATCGTGTATCTTGTAAGTGGCAAATATCCAAAATGTATAAAGCACGCATACAACGAATGGCAAAAATAATGGTAATTATCATGCAGTTAAAAAAAAAAAAAAGAGCAAATGACCTGAATACATATTTCTCCAAAGAAGATATACAGATGGCCAACAGGTACATGAAAATATCACTAACATACTCAATATCACTAACCATTGGAGAAATGCAGTTTAAAACCACAATGAAATATAATCTCACACCTGTTAAAATGGCCATCATCAAAAAGATAAGAGATAACAAATGCTAGCATGAATGTGGAAAAAAGTGAACCCTTGTGCACTGTTGACTGGATTGTAAGTTGGAACAGTCACTATGGAAAAAAGTATTGAGGATCCTCAAAAAATTTAAAAAAAGAACTATCATATAATCCAACAATTCTACTTCTGGGAATATACCCAAAAGAAATGAAAGCAGTAATCGAAAAGGTATCTGTGCCCTCATCTTCATAGCCAGTTGCTACAGATAGAGAGTTGAAAAGGGAGTTTTTAATTGTATGAGGAAAAATGGAATTAAAAAATTATAACACTGTGATAAGTACAATCAGATAAATATATCTAATATACAGAGAAATAGGTGATTACTTCTTTGGGAGATATAGAGAGGAAACGCTCCCCCAAGGGAGGTGACATCTTCATTTTGTTCTGATAATAGTTGAAGTTTTCCACATAGACAAGTGTAGAAGAGAATTTGAGGATGGGCACAGAATATAGGCACAGACACACAGCTCTATACTGTGCAGCACAATCAGGGACAGCCTGTGCTGCTGAGTGTCAGTGCGTGGAACATAAAGCCCAAAAAGGAATTTGCCAAGCAGACAAGGGAATGGAATATATTCCCAATGGATGGAATACATTCTCAAATTAAAACTTTACTCCACACATGTTATGTTTAAACGAAACAAAAAGGCAAAGGCAAAGTGATGTATCATAAGAAAACTTTTAAACTCCTTTATAAAAAGCTATTATAATGGAATACCTGAAAAGCATTTTACAAATAAAGCTTTATTTTTCCCAAATAACAAGAAATCCAGAAGTACTTTCTGTCAGACATTCTGCTTCTTAGTAATACTATTAGCGACCAAGCCTCTTTCTGTCTTTTTAAGTCTTTTCTCTTTATCATTCTTAGCATATTAGTTTTGAGCCTCTTACAGACCATCTCATGATGGCAAGATGGCTGTTATTACCATCGCTCCGGGTAACAATTACTCTTTTAAAAAAGGAAGAAGGACTAACGTGAAGGAGTTTTCTCTTTTTGAGATCTTGTATTCTTGTTTAGGAAGAAAAGTCTTAGCTAACTTCCATTTCATTGTCCAGAAATGATTGCCATGCCCACCTTTGAAACAATCAGTCTTCTAGAGAATGAGATTAATATAACTGGCTTAAACTGAACGTGTGTCCTGTGTCTTCCCTGGGACTGGCATGAAGATATCCTGAATATCCTGAATAAGTCAGGGTTCTGCTTAAGGGGTAAGAGATAATTGTTGAAAGGGAACAGGTAGAGTCTGCCAGATACAGAGAGCATAAAAAGACAATTTATGACTTAGTCTCAGTTTTGTTCTCTAATCTCCTATATCCTTTATCCCTCATCCTTTCAACTTCAATTCACACCCACATGCATATACACACAGACCAAAGAGACTAGCCATAGTCGACTATTGTGGTTCCCAGAATCTGTCATGTCTGTAAACACTGCAAAATTTGTATACTGCCTTCCTTACCTAGAATATCTGTCTTCTCATTCTTTGTTTAGCTTCATCTGCTCAGCCTCCAGTACTAAGCTTAAATTTCAACCCCAAGCAGTCTTTCTTAGAGACCTAACTCTCTTTTTTTCTGTAATAATCTCCACACTTAAAATGTGGTATTCTGACTTACTTTTTTCTATTTGTATCTTCTTAAGTGTCCATAAACTTTCTGATAGTAGGGTGCAATGTCTTCTTTCAATGTTTTCTCCTCTGTATCCATTTTGTATAGAATCTAACATATAGCAAATATTTAACAATCATGCTCAGCAAACATTCTGTTTCGTTGGGCCTGCATTGTATTTAAGGAAAAAAAAAAATCAGGGGCACCTGGGTAGCTCAGTTGGTTAAGTGGCCAAATTTTTTTTTTTAAGATTTTATTTATTGAGAGAGAGAGAGAGTAAGGACAAGCATGGGTAGGCATAGAGGGAGAAGCAAACTCCCTGCTGAGAAAGAAAGCCTGATGTGGGGCTGGATCCCAGGATCCTGAAATCATGAACTCAGCTGAAGGCAGATGTTTAACTGACTGAGCCACCGAGGTACCCCTAAGCTTCCAAATCTTAATTTCAGCTCTGGGTCCTGAGATGGAGACCCATGTTGGGCTCTGTGCTCAGTGGGGAGTCTTCTCGAAGATTCTCTCTCTCCTTCTTCCTTGGCCCCTCCCCCACTTGTGTGCTTTCTCTCTAAAATAAATAAATCTTTAAAAAATAATAAAAGCATTCATTTAGAATATAAATGGCTTTAATCAAGCAGATAACCTATTCATGATCAAATTTTGGCTTTGATTATTCATTAGATATTTGAGGTTATAACTCCTATGTAAACATTCAATGAATATATATTGAATAAATAGATCAATGAATACATATTTTCAAGTGTGGTAAGTCTGTCTTGGATGACTAAGCTGATGGTAGTATTATGCACTAAGATTGGAAATAAAGGAAGAGAAACAAGTTTCAAGGAGAAGATCCATTCAGTTTGAAATACTATGAATTTGTGGTCTTTCTGTGGGACATTAAGGTGGTTACCAAAAGAGATGAAAAACAGAGATAAGATTTGTGAGAAGGAGGTTGAAGTCATGTGTCACAGAATACGCAATTGCCCTACAGGTATCTCCTCCCTGTACCACCACCCCCAACACACACCCTCAAGATTCCCATCCTGCTCACTTAAGGGCTTCCAATTGCAAGCACCTGTGACTCCACTGGGAGCCCATTTTGGGGTGGGCTGGCCACCTATGAGGGTAATGGGGAGTGACTGTTAACAGGTATAGAGTTTCATAATAAAAATAGTTTCAGTAATAAAAATATTCTGAAATTAGATAGTAGTGATATTGTGTAACTTTATGAATATACTAAAACCCAGTAAATTGTACACTTTAAAAATGTGAAAAAAGTGTCTGCAAGTAAGTGGGTGAATAAATGGGTGTCTGGAAGGATGGTTTGCCTTGTATATGGGGGAGGGGTCAGTCAGGTAAGTTGCCAGGGTGGAAATGGGTACACAGATTGTGGAAGATAAGGGGAAAGAGGTAAGAAACAACCAGACCATGAGGGAGCCTCATTTTCTATCCCAAAGTTCCCACACTCCAGCTAGAAAGCAATATGTAACATCTTTTCATGGTACATATAGCTTTTTATGACACATAATAATACGTAGCATTTCTAAAACATATTCAGAATAAGTGTTTGCCTTATTACTAGATCTACTTAATCCATATTCCTAGCTAACCACTAAGTTGTTCTCTCTTTTTAAAAGTTTTATTTAAATTCCAGTTAGTTAACATACAGTGTAATATTAATCTCAGGTATAAATTGTTCATTCTAAATCTTCTTGACTTATTGAAATCATCGAAAACTTTTAGTATAAAAATTCAATTTACTCAGCTTTACCTTCAGCCACAGGAGGTGCGGTCAATATGTCTGAATATATAATAAGACCCAACCCCCTGGGATTTGCAATGTCAATGGTTCCAGACACACCATGAAAAACACTGCTATATGGGGTGCCTGGGTGTCTCAGTCATTAAGCGTCTGCCCTTGGCTCAGGTTAGAATCCTGGGGTCCTGGGATTAAGCCCTGCATCTGGGTCCCTGCTCAGCAGGAAGCCTGCTTCTCCCTCTCCCATCCCATTCTGCCTGCTTGTATTCCCTCTCTCACTGTCTCTCTCTCTCTGACCAAAAAAAGAAAAAAAAAAAACAAAAACAAACAAACAAAAAAACTTCAACACCACCACTGCTATACAAAGATAAATAGACCTATAATATAGGGTGTATTGTTTTAGCGCAAGAAGTTCCCATTTCTCTGGGATCACAGTGCCTTTAGTGTCTTAATCATTTTCTTCATGGTTCCCAGGCCTGAAGAAATATTTAACACTTCCATTTTGTCTTACGAATTTATGTTCAAACAACCTAGCATTCTTGTGCATTGCTCAATTTCTCAAACCTTGGATCAGATCGGACACTGTTCACAGTGAGATGGTGCGGACCTGCTTTCTATTACAGCAACCGTTGAAAATTCAGCTTCACAAACATATGATGTCATTGAGAGAAATATAGTGATCTAATGTTGAAACTATAAACTCTCTCAAGCTGGTGGCTTGTATAATGTGTGATAAGTGTCTGTGTTTCCTTCAAAAATTTGAAGTATAGGGGCGCCTGGGTGGCTCAGTGGATTAAAGCCTCTGCCTTCCGCTCAGGTCACGGTCCCAGGGTCCTGGGATCGAGCCCCGCATCGGGCTCTCTGCTCAGCGGGGAGCCTGCTACCTCCTCTCTCCCTGCCTGCTTCTCTGCCTACTTGTGATCTCTATCTGTCAAATAAATAAATAAAATCTTAAAAAAAAATTTGAAGTATACTTGACCCACCCCTGTGTTCACTACACCAACCTGACACACTCAACACAGTTTGGAACTGCAGTTTTATCTAGCAAAAAAGGGCAGAAAAAATGTACAATAAAAAGCATGCTGACTTTTATTTTGTACTTTAGTAAGACCTATTGCATCCATTGTTAGCGTCAGATGGACAATATGGTATTTGTAAGTATGCTGTAGAATGCCAGAACATCAGTAAATCAGCACATCTCTCTTGGCTCTGCATCTAAACTAGCCTGCCTTATCCTAGTATTCCTTTCACTCAGCAGGTACCTCCTGTGTACTTAAGTTGCAGACACTGGGCTAGACCCCAGATGTAGGAGATAAAAGGGAGAATAAGATGTAATTTTTCCCTTTGAGAATTTACAGGCTTCAACTTGTATCCCAGTGATTCATAAAATGTCTCTACCATTCTGCCCAGTCCTTTAGCATAACTCTGTATACCCGTCTGCTGTTCGTGGCGGTGATTTTTAGATTTTCCTTGGCTTCAGACTTTCTACTCTAAGGGCAAAACTGTTTTTAATCCCTCACTATTTCATACTCTTGGAACTCACATAGTGTGACATACTGGGAACCAATCAGACCATGAGAAAATTTGGAATTCTTTAGAATATCTAAAATAATATGATTTTATCACGCTACACTTCTCAACTGCATTTAATCACTTTAAGGTAGCAGTTCACTCATTTCTACTCTCATAAGAATCATTGTATAGAGCTCCTCTCTGATTTGCAATTCAGAGAATCAGAGTGTGGTACACTCTGTATTTCTCTAGTTTTGTGCCTTGTGGTCTCTAAGCGACCTCGTAGTTGATGGAGAGTTAGTGAAAAGATGGTAAAAACAGGACCATGTTTTCCTTAACATTCATGGGAAAGTTTTTGTATTAAGTAGCAGAGTTGCAATGAAAACTTTGAACCAGGGGCGCCTGGGTGGCTCAGTGGGTTAAAGCCTCTGCCTTCAGCTCAGGTCATTATCCCAGGGTCCTGGGATGGAGCCCTGCATTGGCTCTCTGCTCAGTGGGGAGCCTGCTTCCTCCTCTCTCTCTGCCTGCTTCTCTGCCTACTTGTGATCTCTGTCAAATAAATAAATGAAATCTTAAAAAAGGAAAAAGAAAAAAAGAAAACTTTGAACCATTTGTTGTATGTCATACTCTGGGAAAATGCTTGGGACTTATTTTTCTTTTAAAGTTAAAAATAATCCCATAGCCAAATTTTATTTGTATTTCCCTCCCATAGCCAAATTTTAAATTATAGATATTATTTATTGTCATATACTACTTGATAATATTTTGTATGATTATTTGTATTTTATTATGATATTTATTTTTCCCCGTCTCCTGAGTTTTGTAGCTGGGAAACAAAAAAAAATCTCAGAAGGAGCTGGTATTTTCTGTGTCACTCTGTATTCTCCAATTCCTATTTTGGACTTCAGAAAGGTGACAGTGAGACTTGTCCAACATTTATGAAAGCATGATTTCTTACTTTGGGTTTGATGTTTTATTAGAAAGGCATTTTTCCTATAAATGGAGACTTTAACGGCAAAGTTATTTTAATCATAATAATATAGTTTTCATGATACACATATGATTGGAACTGTATTATAGCACAGTGACTCTATTAATTGAGAATGATTTAAAAGTTAAGCACACCTCAGTTCAAAGTTAAACATTCTTCATTGGTTTAAGAGGGACAACTACATGAAAACATAATGAAGTCTTTGAGATATATTTGTTGTGGCATTTTACTTTAATAAAAAGCAGATTGATTCATTAAATGTTACAAATAGAATGCACCTAGAGATAATCTAATCCAATCTGCTCGAAATTTTCCTCAGTGAGCCATAATGTTACTAAAACTGAATGTATAAAATTGAGTTTATTTTATATTATAGGCTTAACATGGCAGTAGGAACTTAATATGACAAATTTGTGTTACTGACATTTGCACTAATTTATTATTGCCGGCATCATCCATGTAGGATTTAAGATACAAATATTAAATGTAGGTAGTCGGTGTTCAATCTAAATGGACTTTCCAATCTCTAAAGGCGTTAAGTGTTTCGTAAACAATGAGATAGTTGCATAGTGTATTAGTATTTGCACTTTAAATATCACCCACAAAGTTCCCTGTGGATTACGCTTGCATCTGTTTATTTCTTTGGCTAGAGAATAAACGATATTGACAAGTGCTACAAGAGTAGATTAAATGGAATTTTATACAGAAATGTGCTTTGTAAACTAGAATCCCCAATTAATATTTATATATTAGTTGTTAACATTCTTTAAAAAGTATTCCAAGATGAAAACAAACAAACAAAAAGCTTGATCTACTTGGATAGTTTATAACAATGTGTATTCCAGGTTCAATTCATCTATGCTTCTGGAATGTGTTCTTACTCTGAGGTAGATTTTATTTTATTTAAACCTCTACTTCAGTTGGTTTATTCTGCTCTGACAACTGTTCTTAGACAGAAGTTCATAGTCCTTTGGGGGGCTTTTTTCAATGAACTTGTAACCGATATTAAAGAATACATATATATGTCAGAGTTTGGTAACAATGTAAGCTCTGAAAAATTCAATAAATAGGGTTAATCTCCTTGCATTACTTAGTTCATAGCTAATACGAGTGCAGGGATGTGGGGAAGAGGAATAGAATAGCAATAGGTACAGTTAGATTTGTTCTCATGTGAGCTACAAAACAGCATGTGGTGGAAATGATTAGGAATGTGATTAGGAAACACTCCAACCTAATACCATAGCATCAAAGCTTTTTAGACCTTACTTTTGACACTGATTTTATTTTGTAATTTGGTTTTCAGGGATTGTATAATCAGATTCTAATTTCTAATTGCAGCAACCACTTTCTTTCCTATGGATATAGCAACAAAGTTGGTGCCACACCTATTGTAGTTTTTCAGTTAATACTATTAGAAACATTTATTATTCTCAATGTTAGAGCTATGTCTCATAAAACATTTTTATCACAGTAAAACAGGTTTTGTTCATAATTTTAAATAAATTTTATTTTGTCACTGAAGTGTGTATGTATTTTGTTTTTTTCTGAATAACATAACCCTTTTTTACTAACCTTCAGAAACACTATTTATTTAGTCCTTATTTTTTTCCTTCAAAGAATATTATTATCCAACTATGTTGGAGAAAGTAATTTCTCTTACTTTATAGCGCACTTACAGATCTATATGATACTTCACTTTTAATATGAAAACACTGTGCCAATCCAGGATTAAACATTTATTAAAAAGTCATGCTCAGTCAAGAAACTATACTTGATCTACTGAATATTAAATATAAGATTAAAAAAAAGAAAAAGAAAAAAAAGAAAAAAGCAAACAGTGGCAAGGATTTATCTTCTATACTTCAGGGAGAAAAAAAGAAATAAATACCAAGATAAAAATAAGATTTTTAGCTGTTATTTTTTTAAATTGTACTGAATTTTAAAACTTTGAAATCTTATTAGGTACAATAGCAAGGACTTTCGAGGAGGACACTTTGAAGAGTTCTGATGACATGATCATAGTTAATTTTGGAAGTTAAAGAAAAGGGCTCCACGATAATAATCATTATCTTTTCCTCTGAAAGTGTAGAATTCTAACTCATTTTAATGGCTTTTCTTTTAGCTTAGGTAGCTATTTAATGAAGACCTGGTTTTTTTGTTTGTTTTGTTTTGTTTTGACGAGCTGTTCTTTTTTTTTTTTTTTAAAGATTTATTTATTTATTTATTTGACAGACAGAGATCACAAGTAGGCAGAGAGGCAGGCAGAGAGAAAGAGGAAGGGAAGCAGGCTCCCCGCCGAGCAGAGAGCCCGATGCGGGGCTCGATCCCAGGACTCTGGGATCATGACCTGAGCCGAAGGCAGCGGTTTTAACCCACTGAGCCACCCAGGCGCCCCTGACGAGCTGTTCTTAATGTGAAAATCCGCATTAATGTGCTCATCTAGTGGTCTTGTGTTTTTCTCTGAACAGACTATTTCTTTGGGATTGTCCCTTTTCCCAGGATATTGTCCTTTTTAGAATTGCTCTGTTCCTCAATCTGTTGTGTTACTTCATGGAAGTATATGCATATATGAGATAAATCCATAAGAAGGATTTACTCCTCGTGATAGAATTTAGGCTGAAGTAAAATGAAGTATTGGAAAGTGGGGCAAGTAGCAGCATCACCTTCTAGGTTTGCTTTAAATGTGCACGAAGTCCATGTTTGGGGAGATTGAGAGGGTAGTATTTGGTTTCAATATTGATTGAGGTAGGGAGTGACTTTTAATATGGCACCATTGCAGAAGCTAAGGTACACAGGGACAGGATCCAAACTGATCATAACCCATAGTGCCAAGAAGATAGTAGAGCAGGAGACTAAAACGTAAAAGTATATGAATGGAATGCTGAGTTGGGTTTTCCTGGCATTTGGCATAGATTTGGTTCTGCTGATACTATCTTTGGAAAGGAATGGCATTAATTTTGTGAGGACAATGAAATAAATGAGCAATACATATAAAAAAATGGTGTTCTTTTCTCTTTTGAAGGAATGTTTTGATTCAAATTAAAAATCTTTTAAAATAACTGCAAAAAACCCCTTTTGTCAATATATTTTAGAATCAGAAGCAATATATTTTGAAAATAAGGTAATTTACCATCACCTAAGAATAAATTGTATGAGCATGTATATAATTTCTACAACTTTATAATAAGTGGTCTAATGCCATCACTTTTGCTTCCAGCTTAAAACGACAGATTGAATACTCAAGACAGAAAGAATAACCAATGGTACAAGGGAGAGATATTACTGAATCCAAAACCAGATGGAGAAATAGCCCTTACAAAAAGAGATGCAGGGGCACCTGGGTGACTCAGTAGGTTAAGCCTCTGCCTTCGGCTCAGGTCATGATCCCAGGGTTCTGGGATTGAGCCCCACATTGAGCTCTCTATTTGGCAGGGAGACTGCTTCCCTCTCTCTCTCTCTCTGCCTACCTCTGTGCCTACTTGTGATCTCTGTCAAATAAATTAAATTAAAAAAAAAAACCTTAAAAAAAAAGGAGATGCAATTACTGTTTTTACAGTAAGGAAGGACAAGAGAATGAATATGAATAAAAAAATAGGAATTTTGGAATTAGATTAAAAATATCTTAACAGTGTAGAGCTTATAGTAATTTTCAGTTTTTTTCTTAATTTTATTCTCAGAATATTCTATGACAATCATAAATCGTGTAATTTTTATTTATTTATTTATTTATTTTAAAGATTTTATGTATTACAGTGAGAGAGGGAACACAAGCAGGGAGAGTAGGGGAGGGAGAAGCAGGCTCCCTGCTCAATCCCAGGACCCTGCGATCATAACCTGAGTCGAAGGCAGGTACTTAATGACTGAGGCACCCAGGCACCCCTCAACTGTGTAATTTTAAAAGAGGAAAACAAATCATATTGTAAAATTTCCTACTCTAAATCTCATTTTGGTAAAAATGACCTCAGATTTTCTAATGCACAGTTATCATTTTGAAATTATTAATTTAAATATATTTAGTGAATCATTTTCTTTTTAAAGATATTAAACAAATATTATTGAGGTCATTTTGATGATAGTTATTTTCTGCATGTTTAGTATTTTGATTTTTTTCCTTCAGAAATGGTTTGCAGATGCATTAATTTTTATGTCAGCCTTCATGCCTGGATAGTTTCTACTTGTACAGTGATACTTTTATAAAATATATATCTGCTTTAGTGAGGAATTTCTCCATCTGTCAGGAAATTGTCTGGACCTTTACATTAACCAAAAAAACAATAAACAAACAAACAAAAAACCTACATATATATTCACTCTTAATACAAGGCTCTCAGGATTCCTTTGTTCCCTTATTTCTTGTATTCCCTTTTCTAACCCAATCACCATCTTTGGTCTTCCATATTTCTGTATTTGTTCATATTTTGTTTATTTGTATAAATAAAATTTTATTAGTTCTCTTGGGTTAGAATAGGAAAAAAAACTACATATCTTTAAAAAGTCACATCATTTTTTCATTGACAGTTTTGATATTATAGTGTGTTTTTGCAATAGTAAGTATAATTTTTAAAAGATAATAGTGAAGGGCACCTGGGTGGCTTAGTTGGTTAGGCATCTGCCTTTGCTCAGGTCATGATTTTAGGGTCCTGGGATGGAGTCCTGCATAGGGCTCCCTGCTTGCCTGGGTCTGCTTCTCCCTCTCCCTCGGCCTGCTGCTCTCCCTGCCTGTGCTCTCTATCTGAAAAATAAAGAAATAAAATCTTAAAAAAAAAAAAAAAAGATAGTGTAGGGTGTCAAAGTGGCTCAGTCGGTTCAGCATCTACCTTCAGCTCAGGTCATGATCCCAAGGTCCTGGATTCGAGTCCCACAGGTTCCCTGATCAGTGAGGACTGTGCTTTTCCCTCTCCTTCTGCCCCTCCCCCACTCTCGTGCTCTCTCTTAAATAAATAAAAGTTATTAAAAAGATAAAAAAGATGATCATGTTTAAACATGGGCCAATATAATCACAGTGAAGATCAACACTTGTTTTTCTAGGTATGTCATTTCATATCATATGCTTGATGATTCCATACTTTGAAATTAAAAATGTGTTCAATCATTTATTTTGGAAAGTTCTATCAGATTGAGTATCCTACCAATATAGAAATATAAATTTTTAATGAAACTTAGCTGTAAGTTTTTTTAAAATTTGACTCAGAGCAGTTCATAAAATGAAAACACAGTGAATTTGTTCAAGATATCAATTTTTTAGATATTACTAAGCCTGGATTCTTCTGAAAAGACCTCCTACTCCATTGATTTCTGCCCTCTCTGTGTTGTTTTATACTTTTATATTTTCCTTCTAGAGTCTGTTAGAGTGTAGCTGTGATCCAACATGGAGTCATTTGCAGACGCCCAGACTCTTTACTTAGATAGTGGGGAAAAAAATTAACTGTTTTCATAGTTACTTCCATAATTGAGAGGAATAATTGAGTGCTCAGTATGTGTTAGTTACTGTGTTATATGTTATTACAAATGATATGTCATCACATGATCACAACAGATGAGGAAGTTGAGGCTTTCAGACATTTTTTACCTTCTCAAAGTCATAAAACTGGGAAACAAAAGTTAGGATTTGAAATTTCTTTGAGTCTCTTTAGCTTAAACTATTCGCCACAGCTCTAACCTACTTCCCCTATTGTAGTCATTGGTATTGTTAATCTTTGAGCGCATAAGGGAGTGGGACCATCACTGGTCATCTTTGGGATAGTAGCAGAGCACTTACATGCTTATCATTAGAAAGTGCCTGTCTCCAAGCTGTGTATTTGTTTTCTATAGTCAAAAGAAGCTCAAACACTTCCAACTTAAACAAGAAGCAGTTTCTTTCTTTTAGCAAGAAGACCATGGTTAAACGAGAATATTATAATCAAATACAAATATAGTGACAAACAGAGTGACCTTGACAGAATTACTAATCATTAATTGAGAAAATAGTAATTCAAATTACTTCCAGACCAGGTCTTATACTAAGACTTTTTTTTTTTTTTTTCGAACTTATCACTGGTTTCTTTTCTTTTTTTTTTTTTTTTTTTTTTTTTTTTAGAATTTTTTTAAAAGATTTTATTTATTTATTTGATAGAGATCACAAGCAGGCAGAGAGGGAGGAGGAAGCAGGCTTCCCGCTAAGCAGAGAGCCCGATGCGGGGCTCGATCCCAAGACCCTGGGATCATGACCTGAGCTGAAGGAAGAGGCTTTAACCCACCAAGCCACCCAGGTGCCCCTTATCACTGGTTTCTAACCACCAACCTCTCTGGTACAAGTTAACATATCATCTCCGTAAGAGCAAAGATCATTTCAATAGTTTGTTAACCAAACTCCTTCCTTCCACCTTCGCTCCCTTAAAGTTTACTCTTCACCCAGCAGCCAATATGATTGCTTTAAAACATAAAGTAACATAATGTCAGTCCTTCACTTCGCAATCCTATAACAACTGTCCAGTTCTCTCAGAGTAAAGGTAAAAATCCTTACTGTGCCTGCAAATTCATAAATGATCCGCCTCTAATCTCTAATCACATCCTTAACTAAATTTCATGCCCTGGTCTCCTTCATTTGCTTTGTTCTAATCACATTACTTTCCTCACTGTTTCTAGAACACAGCAAATGGTTCACATGATAGGAGGTGAGTAGATGCGGGTTATAAGCAATTTAAATAACCTTCGGAGAGTATCTTACCCAAGAATCGTTTGTCCAGTTATAGGTATATGGCGGCTCTGGAATAAGGCATTTTAAATCCTATATCTGCATTATTAAACATATATATTTAACTTCATTATGCATATATAGTAAAGATATTTATTCAGTCTCTCTCTATATATATATTTAATAAATTGCTATATAATAGGATATGTTTGAGAGATTGGGAAAAAAATAGGTAAGTGCCTGGAACTTTTTTTACTAAAATCAAAGATGCAATGAGTAGATAAATACACAATGTATTAGACAATGTATAGGAAATAACCTGGAAGAAGCTTATGGATTAGGAGGAGTTATTTTATAGATAATAGCTAAAGAGGACCTCATGGGTAATTTTACCTATGAAGAAAAAAAAAACAGAAGTGAGAATGTAGCAGCTGTAGACTCCTAGAGAAAACATTTTTTCCAGACTAACATAAGAATAAATGTAAAGACCTGGAGGCAAGTGCATGTTTAATATTTTCAAGCCAGAGCAAGGAAGCCAGTGTGCCAAATAATAGAGATTGAGGAAGAAAGTGGTGGGAAATGAGTTCTGAAAATTAGCACAGACAGATCACATAGGCCATTGTCTGTGCACTGCCTTTACTCTCAGTGAAATGAGGAAGCATTAGAAGATTTGACACAGAGGAAAGGCATAATTTGAGCAATCTTCTAAAACGATTGCTACAGATGCTATTTAAGGAGAGATTGCAAGGAGTCAGGAGCAGAAACAGGAAAGCAACAACACAGCAAAACTACTATTGGTAACAACACAGATGAGAAATTATGGTGGCTTGGATCAAGGTGGTAACTCTGTAGGGGTGAGAAATATTAGGTTCTTGATTTTGGAAGTATTCATAACAGGATTTGCTCAATGAGGTAGATGTAAAAAGTAAAAGAAAAAGAAAAAGATGAAGCAAGAATGACTACCAAGGTTTACAGTGTTCAAGTGGAAAGAGTTTTTATTGACTAAGATGAGGAAGTAGGAAAGGGCAAAGAATTGGCTATTGGGTAAACTTTTAAGTCTGCTCAGGCTATAGAGCAGTCTAAATAAATCTTGGGGTCATTAAGAAGTTCAAGATGAGCCTACTCATTTATTTATTGGTTGTATGGGTGTTTAATTCATGTCAATTCACTGAATTGTGTATTTTGTTCACTTTTCTGAGTGTGTTTTATATTTAAAAAGAACCACTTTTAAAAATGTATTCAAGGGACACCTGGGTGACTCAGTCAGTTTAGCTTCTGCCTTCAGCTCAGGTCATGATCCAGGGGTCCTGGGCTCAAGCCCAGTGTCTGGCTCCCTACTCAGCAGGGAGCCTGCTTCTCCCTCTGCCTCTCCGCCACTCATGCTCTGTCTCATTCTTGGTCTTTCTTTCTCTCAAATAAAAAAATAAATAAAATCTTAAAAAATGTCCATGAGAGACTATAGACTCTGAAAAACAATCTGAGGGTTTTGAAGGGGTGGGGGATGGGAGGTTGGGGGATCCCGGTGGTGGGTATTATGGAGGGCACATATGGCATGGAGCACTGGGTGTGGTGCATAAACAATGAATTCTGTTACGCTGAAAAGAAATTAATTTTAAAAATGTATTTAAGTATACGTTGACACACAGTGTTACATTAGTTTCAGTGTATAACATAGTGGTACAATTCCTCTAGTGTAGCTACTATTTGCCACCATACAATACTAACAAAAATATCTTACTATATTTCTTATGCTATGCCTTTTATTCTTGTGACTTATTCATAATGTAAATGGAAGTCTATATCTCCCACTCCCTTTCACCCATTTTTTTTCCTTTTTGTTTTAATTTCAATACAATTCGCCAACATATAATAATACATCAATAGTTTCGGATGTAGAGTTCAATAATTCATCAGTTGTGTATAACACCCCGTTCTCATCACATCACTTGCCCTCCTTAATGCCCATCACCTAGTTACCCATCCCCCCACCCACTATCCCTCCAGCAATCCTGTTTGTTTCCTATAGGTAGGAGACTCATGATTTTTCTCTCTCTCTGAAGACTTCCCATTCAATTTTCCCTCCCTTCCCCTATGATCCTCTGTGCTGTTTCTTATATTCCTCATATGCATGAAAGCATATGATATCTTTCTCTGATTGACTTATTTCACTCAGTATAATATCTACCAGTTCCATCCTTGTTGATATAAATGATAAGTATTCATCCTTTCTGATGGCTGAGTAATAATGCATTATATATATATATATATATATATATATATATATATATATATATATATATATATTGCATATAACTTCCTTATCTATTCATCTGTTGATGGATACCTTGGCTCTTTCCACAGTTAGGCTATTGTGGATATTGCTGCTATAAACATTGAGGTTTAGGTGCCCCTTTGTTTCATGACATCTGTATCTTTGAGATAGATATCTAGTAGTGCAATTGCAGGGTTATAGGATAGCTCTATTTTTAATTTATTGAGGAACCACCATACTGTTTTCCAGATTGGCTGTACCAGCTTGCATTCCCACCTACAGTGTAGGAAGACTCCCCTTTCTCCACATCTTTGCCAACATTTGCCATTTCCTGACTTGTCAGTTTTAGCCATAATGACCAGTATGAAGTAGTATCTCATTTTGGTTTTGGTTTGTATTTCCCTTATGCCATGATTTTTTCATGTTGTCTGTTGACAATTTGTATGTCTTCTTTGTAGAAACATCTGTTCATGTCTTCTACCCATTTCTTGACTGGATTCTTTGTATTTTGGATGTTAAGTTTGATATGTTCTTTATATATCTTGGATACTAGCCCTTTATCTAATATGTTGTTTACAAATATCTTCTCTCATTCCATAGGTTGCCTTTTAGTTTTGTTGACTGTTTCCTTTGCTGTAAAGGAGCTTTTTATCTTGATGAAGTGTCAATAGTTCATTTTGCTTTTGTTTCCCTTGCCTTTGGAGACATGTTTAGCAAGAAGTTGCTGCAGCCAAGGTCTAAGAGGTTGCTACTTATGTTCTTCTCTAAGATTTTGATGGATTCCTATCCAATGTTTAGGTCTTACATCCATTTTGAGTTTGAGTCTGGTGTAAGGAAATGATCCAGTTTTATTTTTCTACATATGGCTGTTCAATTTTCCCAACACCATTTATTAAAGAGACGTTTTCCATTGGATATTCTTTCTTGCTTTGTCAAAGATTAGTTGACCATAGAGTTAAGGGTCCATTTCTGGGTTCTGTAGTCTGTTTCACTGATCTATGTGTCTGTTTCTATGCCAATACCATACTGTCTTGGTGATTACAGCTTTGTAATATAGCTTGAAGTCTAGCATTGTGATGCCACTAGCTTTAGTTTTCTTTTTCCTCTTTCCTTTGGCTATTCAGGGTCTTTTCTGGCTCCATACAAATTTTAGGATTATTTATTCCAGTTCTGTGAAAAATGTTGATGGTATTTCAATAGGGATTGCACTGAATGTGTAGATTGTTCTAAGTAGCATAGACATTTTAACAATAATTATTTTTCCAATCCATGAACATGGAACATTTTTCCATTTCTTTGTGTTTTCCTCAATTTCTTTCCTAAGTGTTCTGTAGATTTTAGAGTACAGAGCCTTTATCTCTTTGATTAAGTTTATTCCTAGATATATTGTGATTTTTGGTGCAATTGGAAATGGTATTGATTCCTTAATTTCTCTTTCTTCTGTCTCATTGTTAGTGTATAGAAATGCCACTGATTTCCAATGATTGATGCTATCAGTTCCACTGATTTTTATATCCTGCCACATTGCTGAATTCCTGTATGAGTTCTAGCAATTTTGAGGTGGAGTCTTTTGGGTTTTCCACATAAAATATCATGACATTGGCAAAGAGTGAGTGTTTGATTTCTTCTTTACTGATTTGAATGCCTTTCATTTCTTTTTGTTACCTGATTGCTGAGGCTAGGATTTCTAGTACTATATTGAACAAGAGTGGTAAGAGTGGTCATCCCTATCATGTTCCTGACCTTAAGGGAAAAGAGCTCAGTTTTTGCCACTGGAAATGATATTTGCTATGTTTGTCTTTCTTTCTTTCTTTCTTTCTTTCTTTCTTTCTTTCTTTCTTTCTTTCTTTCTTTCTTTCTTTCTTTCTTTCTTTTTTGTATATGGCTTTTGTGACATTGAGGTATATTACCTCTATTCCCAAACTCTGGAGAGTTTTAATCAAGAAAGGATGCTGTATTGTGTCAAATGCTTCTTTTGCCCACTTGAGAGAATTGTATGATTCTTGTCCTTTTATTAATGTGCTGTATCATGGTGATTGATTTGCAAATTTCACCACCCTTGCAGCCCAGGAATAAATCCCACTTGGTTGTACTGAATAATTCTTTTAATGTATTGTTGGATCCTATTGGTTAGGATCATGGTGAGAATTTTGACATCCATGTTCATCAGGGATATTGGTCTGTAATTCTTTTTTTTTTTTTCATGGAGTATTTGGTTTTGGGATTAAGGTAATGTTGGCTTCATAGAATGAGTTTGGAAGTTTTCCTTCCATTTCTATTTTTTGGAAAAGTTTAAGAAGAATAGGTGTTAGTTCTTCATTAAATGTTTGGTAGAATTCCCCTGGGAAGCCGTCTGACCCTGGTCTCTGTTGGGAGATTTTTGATGAGGATTTCAATTTCCTTGCTAGTTATGAGTCTGCTCAGGCTTCTATTTCTTCCTGTTTCAGCTTTGGTAGTTTATAAGTTTCTAGGAACTTATACATTTCTTCCAGACTGCCTAATTTATTGGCATATAGTTACTCATAATATATTCTTAAAATCGATTGTATTTCCTTCATTTTGGTCATGATATTTCCTCTTTTCACTCATGATTTTATTAATTTGGGTCCTTTCTCTTTTCTTGTTGATAAGTCTGGCTAGGAATTTATCGACTTTGTAAATTCTTTCAAAGAAACAGCTTTTGGTTTCTTTGATCTGTTCTACTTGTTCTTTTGGTTTCTGTTTCATTCATTTTGACTGTGATCTTTATTATTTGTCTTCTCTTGCTTGGTTTAGGGTTTATTTGCTGTTCTTTTTCCAGCTCCTTTAGGTGTAAGGTTAGCTTGTGTATTTGAGACTTTCCTAATTTTTAGAGAAGGGCTCATATTGCAATGTATTTTCCTCTTAGGATCATGTTTGCAGCATCCCAAAAGTTTTGAGCAGTTGTATCTTCATTTCATTTGTTTCCATTAGTTTTTTTTTTTTTTAAATCCTTCTTTAATTTCCTGGTTGGCCCATTCATTTCTTAGTAGGATGCTCTTAAACCATCATTCATTTGAGTTCCTTCCAAATTTCCTCTAGTAATTGAGTTCCAGTTTCAAAGCATTGTGGTCTGAAAATATGTAGGGAATGAACCTAGTCTTTTGATATTGGTTGAGACCTGATTTGTGACCCAGTAGCTGATCCATTCTGGAGAATGTTCCATGTGTACTTGAGAAGACTGTGCATTCTGTTGCTTTAGGATGGAATGCTCTGTATATATCTGTGAGGTCCATCTGGTCCGGTGTGTCATTCAAAGCCCTTGTTTCCTTATTGATCACTTGCTTAGATGATCTATCCATTGCTGTGAGTGGGGTGTTAAAGCCCCCTAATATTGTTGTATTATTATCAATGTGTTTCTTTAATATTGTTATTAATTGGTTTCTATAATTTGCCACAACCAATTTAGGAGCATAACCATTTATAACTGTTTGATATTCTTTTTGCATAGACCCTTCAGGTATGATATAGTGCCCCTCTTCATCCCTTACTACAGTCTTTGGTTTAAAATGTAATTTGTCTGATACAAGGATTGCCACACCAGCCTTCTTTTGATGTCCATTAGCATGATAAATAGTTCTCCATCCTCTCACTTTCAATCTGGAGGTGCCTTTGGGCCTAAAATGAGTCTCTTGTAGACAGCATGTGGATGGGCCTTGCTTTTTTATCCAGTCTGATACTCTGTGTCTTTTGATTGGAGCATTTAGCCCGTTTACATTCAGAGTAACTGTTGAAAGATATAAATTCAGTGCCATTGTATGATCTGTAACATGCCTGTTTCTGTAGATTGTTTCTTTCTGGTCTATGTGACTTTTGGGCTATTCTTTCACTTATAGGATGGCAAGATTTCCTTTAATAGTTCTTGCATGGCTGGTTAAGTGATCACAAATTCTTTTAGTTTCTTTTTGTCCTGGAAGCTCTTTATCTCTCCCTCCATTCTGAATGATGGACTTGTTGGATAGAGTATTCTTGGTTGTACACTTTTATCATTTGGTACCCTGAATATTTCATACCAGCCCTTTCTGGCCTGGGAGGTCTCTTTGGATATGTCTTCTGCCAGTCTAATGTTCCTACCCTTGCAAATTAAGGACCTCTTGTCTTAAGCTGCTTTCAGAATTTTCTCTTATCTCTGAAATATGCAAACTTCACTATTATGTGTCAGGGTGTTGATCTATTTTTATTGATTTTTGAGGGGGTTTCTCTGTAACTCCTGAACTTGAATCTCTGTTTCCTTTCTCGTGTTAGAGAAGTTTTCAGTTATGATTTGTTCAAATATACCTAATGCTTCTCTTTCTTCTTCCTCTGGGAACAAAGTAGTTCTAAAATTGTTTCACTTTATGGTGTTGCTGATTTCTCAAAACCGCCCCTCATGGCCCATTAGTTGTTTTTCTCTCTTTTGCTCAGCATCCTTCCTTTCCATCATTTTGTCTACTATGTCATTGACTCTCACTTCTGCCTCATTTACACTAGCTATTAGAGCATCCATTTTAGACTACATCTCAGTTAAAGGGTTTTTAATTTCAGCCTGATTAGATTTAATTTCTGTGCCAGGAGACTCTCTAGTGTCTTTTATGCTGCTTTTCAAGCCCACCTAAGAACTTTATAATTATTATTCTGAGTTCAATTTCTCGCATTTTCCTTATATCCATATCAATTAGATCTATGGCAGAGAGAATTACCACTAGTTCTTTTTTTTTGTTATGAATTTCTCCTTCTAGTCATTTTTTCCAGAGAAGAACAGATGAACAAGAGAACAAAATGACAAATAGCAACCATAACCCATATATGACAGTGCAAGTAAGCCAAAAATGAAGAATATATCTGTAAAATGTAAATGTAAAAATGAAAATTTAAAAAAGACTTAAAAATATAGATTTGGTAAAATGAGAAACTAGTTGAAAAGGAGGGAAAAAAAAGAAAAAAAAAGAGATTTTAAACTGAAGGGCTACAGACTCATGAGAGAAGAAAAACCTCAAATTCTATATACTCTTTCCCCTATTGCAGAATTTTTTTCGGTTCTGAGTGATCTATAAACTTGGTATGTGGCTGATGTTCCTGCTAATCTTCTGGGGGAGGAGCCTGTTGCATGGATTCTCAGGTGTCTTTGTTGGGCAGAGTTGCATGGCCCTTGGCCAGGGAGCTAAGCTCAGTGTAATCTGAGCTTAGGGTTGCTAAGCTTGCTAAGCTTGGGTTTCTCTATGTGGCATTTGTTCCTTATGGGCTTTTCATGCCACTTTAGAGGATGAAAAATAAATGTTAATAAATAACACCAAAATGGCAGTGCCCAGATCTCCAGTCCTGGACCTAAATGATCTTGGCTCCCACTCTTCAGTGCTCAGTCAAGCACCTTTGTGTAGTCACAGTCTGCAGACTCCTGTAATGCACACCCACACCAATCCTCCCACGGGATGAAGGGGGTATTTCATGGCAGCCTACTGCTTTCTTGGCCCCTGCTCCATGAACAGTTGTCCAATGGTAGGGGAACCTGCACCACTCCTCCCTGGGAGAAGGATGAGGGTCATGCAGGGGTTTTGCTGCTTGTTGGGCCCCTGCTTGGAGAAGGGTCCCTGGATAGAGCTGCTGTTCATGGTTTATGGCAACACCAAGCTGAGAGCCCAGTACTGGCCTCACTGATTGCAGAGGCTTCCCTGCTCCCGATTCCTGGGAACTCTGGTACACTCAGGTACCCATGTTCTTTCTGTGACCCCATGGATCCTGAGACCACACTGTCCCATCTAGGGTTCTGCTCTTTGCCATGTGAGCACCTTTCAGGTGGGGATGTCCCCCACAGGAGCAGATTTCTAAACATTCCAATTTTGTGCTTCACTTCTGTATCACATTCCAGTAGCCAACTTTTTTTTTTTTAAGATTTTTATTTATTTATTTGACAGAGATCACAAGTAGGCAGAGAGGCAGGCAGAGAGAGAGGAGGAAGCAGGCTCCCCGCTGAGCAGAGACCCTGATGCGGGGCTGGATCCCAGGACCCTGAGATCATGACCTGAGCTGAAGGCAGAGGCTTTAACCCACTGAGCCACCCAGGTGCCCTCCAGTAGCCAGCTTTTGAAGGTTCTCTCCCCCTGCAGTTTATCGTCCCATATATCCTCTCGAATTCACTTCTCCACACCTCCTACCTTGCAAAAAGTGGTCAGTTTTCTATTTTTAGACTTGCAGAAATTATTATTATTATTATATTTATTATTTATTATTTTATTAATTTATTATTAATTATTTACAGGTGTTGAATTTACAGGTGTTCAGAATGATTTGATAGGTATCTAGCTGAATTTCAATGACCAGATGAAACGAGGGCCCCCTACTCTTCTGCCGTCTTCCCTTCTTCTCTCCCCTTCATCCATTTTCTCCTTGTCCCCTTCACACACCTGCTCTCTGGCATCCAATGAGACCTATAAATACCTTTGTATTTATAGGTCTCATTCTGTTGTTTGTTTATTCATTTTTTTAATAGTCCACATATGAGTGAAATCATGGTATTTGTCTTTCCCTACCTGACTTATTTCATTTAGTGTAATACCTTCTAGGTCCATCCATGTTGTTGCAAATGGCACAGTCTCATCTTTTTATGGCTGTGTAATATTCATTTGTATTTATACCATATTTTTCCTATCTGCTTGTTTACAGATGGGCATTCAGTTTGCTTCCATATCTTGGGTACTGTAAATTATGCTGCATATATCTTTTTGAGTTAGTGTTTTTGTTTTCTTTGGTTAAATACTCATTGAAGTCACTGGATCATATGGTAATTCTATTTTTAATTTCCTGAGGAAACTCCATACTATTTTCCACTGTGCCTGTAACAGTTCATATTCCCATCTTTTTAAAAGGAAACAGTGAGAGAGGGAAAAAAAAAAAAGAAAGAAAGAAAATGCCTTTATTTATTACTTTATTTTTTGTGTGTGAGTTGCTGTTCAAAGATTTTAAGAAATGCATGGTAGCTTTTTTTTGTTTATTTGTTTGTTTTGTTTTGTTTTTAATTTCAGCAAACACCCTTAGAAATCAGGATTTTAAAAAATGATCATTATTAACTTCACTTTCAGTGGAAAGGGAAGCAAAATTGCAGTAGGTTAAGTAATAAATGATGGTTGAATTTTTTATAGAAGACAGTCAACATAATTTTGCAGCTCTAAATAATTATCAATTGATTGATCTGCAAATACTGATCCAAATAAATACACAAAAAAATACCTGCTGGAAAAGTAATGCAGTGAAAGTAAATGCTGAGACTCAAGTCAAGAAGATGACTTTTGCTTCATATTTACTAACTTCTTAGGATTAGAGATTTAATCATTTTCTTAAGGTTGGCTCTACAACTGATAACAAGACAATTAAATTTGATGATACCTTTCTCTAGTGCCTACCAACATTTGCTGTTATTGACTTACAACAGATTCATATATATATGACTTATAATATATATTTATAAAAGTTTTATTTTCATATTTTGTTTTTCCAGTAAAAAGGTACTTTTTGCCATTATGAAACTTTCTGACCTATTAGATGTTACCAGTAGAAATGGAGACTAATTTTTCTGTTATATTTTTCTAATCCTGTTTTTTTTTAATACTCTGCTTGATTTTAGCCTTGGATCAACTGTGCAATTCTCTTGTGATGAAGATTATGTCCTACAAGGTGCTAAGAGTATCACCTGTCAACGGATAGCTGAAGTCTTTGCTGCTTGGAGTGATCACAGGCCTGTATGTAAAGGTAAAGAAAAATCTTTAAAATCGAAATGCTCTCTTAACAACATTTTAATAGTGTGAACTTTGTTCCATGAGCATAAGTTTCAATTAAATCTTTGAGCTGTAATGCAGTCTTTAAGGAAATACTTAACCCATGTACTTAGCAATATTTGTTGAGGATCTCTGATATGTGAACTGCTGTGTTAGGTTTCCAAGGAGTTCCCAATGTAATAATTATATAAATATGCAATACAATGTACTGGTGACTCTCTGGCTTCCCATATTATCAGTAACTGCAGATAAGATTTGTTCTTATCACCTTTCTACAAATTAAGCATTTCGATATAAATTAAATAAAGCCCCTGTTTTCTAAATTTTATTAAGCAATGTTTGAAAATGCCTCATCTAGATTTACTGGCACTCTTAATTGCTTTGTTGTTGTTGTTGTTATTTTTTGTAAAATTTTATTTATTTGAGAGAGAGAGAGAGCACAAGCAAGGTGAAGGGCAGAGAGAGAAGCAGACTCCCTGCTGATAAGGGTGTTCTCAAGGGACTAGAGACAGGGTAGATTTGAGAGCTACTCTAAAGGGACGAAGAGAAAGTATCTGACTATTGTCTGGATATGGAAAAAGAAAGTGACAAGAAAGAATCAAAGATGATACCCAAAGATGAGTCCATGAGATCAGAGAAATCTTATGCTGTTAATAAGTATGAAGAAACTGAAAAATGGAGTTGTATGGAAGATTATCCAGCTACTATAACATTGTCATCATTAGTAATACTTTTAGACACTTCCTCTGGGGAAATCATTGGGCACTAACCACTGCCTATACTGTCTTATTCAATCCTGAATACAAACTGATTGAGACACAATTATCTCCATTTTAGAAATGAAAAAGTAAGACATAAAGAGAAATAACACTTTTCCAAGTTCAAATACTTGGAAAATGGCAAAGTCCTTAAGACTTCATAGAATGGGGAGAAAAGCCAGATTTCAGAACATCAATGAGAGAATAGAAAATGATAAAATGGAAGCAACAGGTATCTTCCACTCATTTGGCAATGGCACAACCAGAGTAAGAAGAAGAGAGAAGCTAGATGTTTTTCAGCTTTTAATAAAACTTTTCTGTTGCAGGTAGATGTGTACTCATGACCTATCTAATTTTTAAAGGCTTTGACAATGACATATGGTGAAATAACATTAAAAAGAAATAGTGAAATGGGGATAAGAAAATAAGGCAAAATAGTTCCATGTTCCTAAACAAAAGTTTATATATAAGTTAGTAGACAACTTTTAAGAATGTTAGACTTAAATATGACAACTGCTGAACAAACAGGGAAACCTGTTTTTATACAAAAACTGTTGTCTATGAAATACATGTATAACAATGACACAGAAAAAACAAAATTTTTCCTGGCTTCGAGTTCTGAAATGCCTTGCATTATTTTTTTATAAAGTAGACACTGAATAATAGTTATTGTGGGAGTAATTTTCATCAATGTTCAGGCAATGAATAGGACAGTAAACTGTATCAGGTTGATTTTTTATGATGTCCTCCACTCAAGACAAATTATAGTTATGAAGGACAACATAGTGAAAATCATGGTTTCAAATGGTGTGATCCAAGTATCCTGCTTCAGTTTTTCATAAATTAGATGTGTGCACTTTTTGATGGCAAAAAAGAATGGAAAAAATAGTAGATTCAAGAAAAAAAGATTAATGTTAATGAAGAAACAAAACCTCATACAAGAAGAAAAGTTATAGTCAGATTATGGAATTTAAGGTCTACATAAAGTAAGATTGAGACTATAAACCATCTTTTTCATTCAAGACTCTCATTTCAATAAAAAGAATGAATCGTATTTATTATGACTGTAAATTGTTCAAAGACAGAAATAATGTTACATTATTTTGTTATGTTTTATAAACCCTATAGCAGAAAGAGCAGCTCTCTACTGGCTTCAATCTCAAGAAATATTCATTGAAAATTAATGTATAATTATTTTTCTTTGATTCCAAGATGTATGATGATATATATCAACATTAGTGGATAGGCACAAAATGTGCATATTCAGGATTCATATCTTGATGTTATTTCATCTAAATTTTACATCTTTTCTGCAGACACCAATCATTTATACGTAGCTTTATTCATTCCTTGCATGCAGGCATATGTGTGTATGGTTTATAAAGTACATTTGGCTATTAGAAATTACTGGCTCTGGTGCTGGAAACAGTAATGGAAGGAACATGCTGAAATAGTAAATGAAGTTTTAAAATGACTATCCGCAGTGAGTCTGAACAAAGAATTGTTTTCATGTCTCCTGGGTGCTTGGACAGAATAAATATGCTTTTTCCCAGACAGCAGCATAAATAGCAGTATCAATGCAATGCACCTTTGAGAGGTTATTAATATAGCTGCTGTCTATGTATTGCCTGGTTGAGCAATCAAGAAATGGTGATTTTAAAGGGACTGAAAGTTCACACAAATAACAAATTATGAATTAAAAGAGAAAGAGCAATTTAGAAATTAACATTAATGGACTTTACACAAACCCAGACAACAATTTTTATTTCCTAACTGGGATATGTATACGAGATATTTGCCAGTATACAGTTATGGATATAATTATTCTTTTGTCGGAAATGCAGTAGATAACCAAAAGCTGGAGTTTGTGCAAATAAGCAGGCTTATGCACTTGAACAATATGTAGAAAGTTTATTTTTAGATATTTGTGATGTTTGAAGAAATATCATTCATTGGAAAATTGATAATCTGTTGACAAGGAAGTATTTAAGAGAGTTAATATTTATAGATTAGACAAAATCTTTGACTAATTTTCAATCAATATTAGTTTGGATGGTCCAACTAACCAGATTTTATCTGTCAAGACACAAGGGCATGAACCACTCATAAGAGTAATGTAAGAGGTGATTAAGAGAGGATTAGAAAAGAAAAGAAAGATGAACATACTGGAAACAGGTAAAAATCAGGAGTCACCTTGAATTCCGTCATTCAATTAATTATTTAATTATTTGTTATGCAGTTATTAATATATTTACCTATTTTGGTTTCCACAAACATTAGTGAACATCGGTAGGCATGCCAAATTAATACTATGCGGGCCACACAGCATGTATGGTTTTAATTATTTTGTATTATTTATAAGGCATAAACACAAAAGTAGGTAATATAGAGTAGACTATTTTGTTTACAAGAGAGGTGTAATTCTCTGCAAAATTCGGATGAGAAATATTATTTCCATGTTTGGAGATTGTCACACCTTGAGATGGCAGAGCAGAACTCGGGAATTGTTTTAGATTTCAACATAGGAAGTTAGAAAGCATTCAAAATATAGAGGGTATGTCACAAGTGAAATCACAAAGTGAATTGACATGTTCTGGGGAACTAGGTGGGGGAAGATGGGCATTCCAGTTTAGTTAGGTCTATATATGAAAGAATATAAAGTGAGGTAAGTTAGGAAGCATTATGTTATATATCTCCTCCCTTAAGATTTTTTTGGAAGCACTCCAAAACTTTCATTCCTGTCATCACCGTTCTATAGTATATATGCTACAACTGACTCATATGTTTTTGTTTGAACTATAGTTTATCATTTGTATTGCTGGCAGACTAATCCTATCAAAATCTCAATTTTGATATGTCCCAATAATATTCAAAGACCCTGTTTTATTTCTCAACTTCATCCTGTGAGCCAGTAAAATGAGACAATCAAGAATGTGAACTCGGGGGACGCCTGGGTGGCTCAGTTGGTTAAGCAGCTGCCTTCGGCTCAGGTCATGATCCCAGCGCCCTGGGATCGAGTCCCACATCGGGCTCCTTGCTCATCAGGGAACCTGCTTCTCCCTCTGCCTCTGCCTGCCATTCTGTCTGCCTGTGCTTGCTCTCTCTCCCTCTCTCTCTCTGACAAATAAATAAATAAAATCTTTAAAAAAAAAAAAAAAGAATGTGAACTCGGGTATCAGAGTACACCAGTTCAAATATTTGATCTTCTACTTAAGTAATAAACTCTCTTCATAATTATCAGATACCTTATCTGTAAAAGAGAGTTCCAGTATATTAGGACCTACTCCATAGGGAGTTAAGAATTTGTATGAAGATGAAATGAGGTAATCTGTATAAAAGCACCAAGAATATGGGCTGAAGCACAAACACTTAATGGATTGAAGTGATAATGGTTGGGGTGCCACACTAATAGTTAACTCATTAATTCCCATAATCGCCCATAATCTGTCTCCATCCAGTTAGTTCTTTAATTCTCACCAGAAGTTTATCCCAGGATCTCAATACTGAACCAAACCACTCTCCTAATTTTCATATACGTGTTATTTGTCCTGAATGAAAATATACCTATTGACCATATTCTGCCCACCCACCTTTCAGTCTTACTCACCTTTCACCTCCTCAAAACTTCTATTTCCATTATCCTTTATCCCTCACTTCTTTACCCCTACTTCACATTTACTATCTTTACCATACAATTTAGCATTTAATTCTATTCTCTTTGGCAGTGATGCCTCAACATTTTATGTACAATAGACTTGCTCCCTCAACCAAAACCACCTTAGAAAGAACAGAATAATCAACACTCTTATTGTGCTTGAATTTTCATTGATCTCTTTTGAATATTGCCAAGAGGACACTAACCAATAAGGTTTATCCATCTATTACCTTTGATTTTAAATGGAAAGATCATAATGAGGTTCAATTCCTTTCTTCATATACAGAAGCAAATGTTGGTATCACAGTTTATTCAACAGATAATTGCTCTGGCCAAAGCTAAGGGCCATGACCCTCATTAATGAATATTAAGGGCTTTGGGGGTCTTAAAGTTTTCAAAATTCTCTCACATATGTGTCAGGTTCCTACTCATATTTAACTCTTCTTCACAGGGTTGAGTCCAGTGACCATTATCCCTATATTTTAGTGTGTATGATAGTTGCTAAATAGACTTTTTGAACAAATATTATGGGGAAATTAGTTAATTATAACAAACAGTTTAAAAAGATAGTAATGTGCTGATTGTAACCAGAAAATTTGCCTGGTGGAAGACCTCCTGTTATGCAAAAGCAATTAGAAAATTTTGCCCAAGAGCAAACCAGAACCTGCTGAAATTTATCAGCCAGAAACACATATAGCAGGTGTTTGTCTGTAGCTGTTATTGATGCCTTCTTAGTTTCATGGAATAAGGTTACAGATGAGATGACGCATAATAAGGGTGATATTAACAATTAATAGAGTGACATATGGTGAAGAAGATAGACAGATGGTTTAGATATGGATATTTTATCATACACTCATGTTTCTTGATGGTCTTTTTTCCCCAAAAATAATAGTTTGAAATTTATTATATAATTTTAATAAGCAAATTCATTTTACTGAGCTCTGACAGTGACTATATTTTAATGACAAGATGTCATTTACATGTTGTGTGATGCAGATGATAGTGATGCATTTATGTATATCATTTAAAATTCAAAACCACCTGAACAATTAGAAATTTTGCATTTCAATAATGACCTTCCAACAATTGCTCAGAAATACATTCTTCACATCTTGCCTACCTCGCAAATTTATTAGGAAAATATGCAAATAGTTAGCAAATAAATGATTCTGTTTTGTTATATAGTAGGGAGGAGGGAGAGCTCTCCATTGGCACCCTCCCATTTCCTGGGTGTATGACCTTGCTTATGTTGCTTAACATTTCCTGGGCTTCTGTGTGCTTTTTTGGTGATTACTATGGACTTCTTCCAGTTATAAATTCTAAATATTCTTAAGTACAATTACTGCTTTTCTAGACTTTAGGACAAGTTGAGAAATTCTTATTAAATGTTTGTCTTGGTCTGGCTGGTATAACAAAAATACCATAAACTGAATGGCTTAAAATAACAAACATTTATTTCACTGTGACCTCTTTCTGTTAAATAAATAAATAAAATCTTTAAAAAAATAGGTAAGTATTGCTTTTACTTAGGGCGAAAACTGCAGTTATCAGTCATCAATTTTTTTTCAGAGTAGTTTAGAATCTGTGGATCTTTTATATCTCATTTTCTATTAAAGATATAATTTTATATTAAGTTAATGGATTATTTATGTTCATACATTTCCAACTATTAAGTGTAATTCTATGAAATGTTCATTTTATTTTTTTAAAGATTTTATTTATTTATTTGACACAGAGAGAGAGATCACAAGTAGGCAGAGAGGCAGAGAGAAAGATAGGGGAAGCAGGCTCCCTGCTGAGCAGAGAACCCGATGTGGGCTCTATCCCAGGACCCTGAGATCATGACCTGAGCCTGAAGCAGAGGCTTAACCCACTGAGCCATCCAGGCACCCCACATATGTTCATTTTAAATAATGTATCCTTAGAAAAATAAAGTTGATTATGATGTGATTCTTGATCTTGCTATATTTTAAGGACTATAGTTTTGAGAGTTTTTAAATGGAAAATAAAGATATTAATTATTTAAATTAATCAATAGCAATTATAGGTGAGTTGGGAAAGAAAATAAATAGGAAGCAATTCTTTTAGTTTTGGCCGACATAATTCTAAAGTCTTGAGGGTTTTAAATTTAGTGGGACTAAAGGGGCTGTGCAATGAATAAAGCACAAATGACTGAGGAAATAATAACCTAATAAACAATGGGCATTTTAGCTGAACAACTAGGGAAAAACCTGAATGTGTTATCTTTATGCAAGGATGAACAAATTGAAAACTAGTAAAATTAGCACAAGAAATTAAAAATTTGCAGGAGAACCTACTTATTTGAAAGGGAATTTGAAGAATTGTCCTAACAAAATGCCTTTTTTTTTTTTTTGGGTTTTTTGTTTTTACAGTAAATCTGTAAGATTCCTCAAAATCCCCCTGTAATGCAGAAAGCCTTGTTTCCTATGTTTGCTGACAGGATGTGCTATTATCACAATATGATGATCTATATGACTTGCTTCCCTTTCCACTAGTTCTGATCACATAAAAAGATGGGAGAAGTAAAGATGGAGTGAGGGACTCCCTTACTAAGCTCCTTCATAACACAAACTCACTTTCATCTTAAACTAGCAGAATAGCTACTTTTAGGTGGGAGAGTCTGTAAATAAAATGATCATAGCGTGGTCACTAGAATGTCTGACACTTTTTATATGAACTCAAAATAGAGAATTGTACAATGTGACATAAAAAACATGCAGACCTAGGAAAGACACTGACCACCAATAGGAAACAAGAGGCCTAGGTAAAATATATAGAGACAAGATTGATGAAAAGGGGGAAATTTTTTTTAAAAGATTTTATTTATTTATTTGACAGAGAGAGAGATCACAAGTAGGCAGAGGCAGACAGAGAGAGAGAGAGGGAAGCAGGCTCCCTGCTGAGCAGAGCAGGACTCGATCCCAGGACTCTGAGATCATGACCTGAGCCAAAGGCAGTGGCTTAACCCACTGAGCCACCCAGGTGCCCCAAGGGGGAAATTGTTAATATTTAAGTTGAGTTTATTTGAAATGTAAGGAATTATGAATTTTACCCTTAATATGAACACACAGAATTTATCACACTTTGGCAGACCTCTCCTTGTATTAAGGTGTAAGCTATGTTTTTCTGTTTAGCTAGTCTGATGGTAATTTTTGTGGATCTAGGTTTAGAGCAACAGCAACCCCACCCCAACAACTGGCCTTGCCTGGCATGTGGCAGACACCCTCACAGATACTTGACTGAATGAATGTTTTGTTTCTCACTAAGCTAGACACAATGTAAGAAGCACAGACTAGAATTGAACAAATCATGCCCTTGAGGAATTTATAGTCTCATTGAAAACAGCACATTCAAAATGAAACAACCAGAGAACATCCCTAAGGCCACAGAGGCACAGTTGCATAGACAGTGTTTATGTCATAAAGACAGTTCAAAATAAAGGAAGGACAGAAGACAGAAATGAGAATGTTAACCTTTGGGAGATAAATTCAATAGACTATGAATATATCACTTAGTTTCTCTTTGAGTTGAATATTACTGTATATTTATTTTGGAAATCATTCATTTTTTTAAAACAACATTGATATTTGAGTGCTAAATTTTTACTAGATAAAAGGAAAAAAAAGATGAGTCAAATTATTTTTCTCTAAAGATAAGTGCTCTACTTTAGTGGGAAAAACACAAACAGAAATGTGTGTATTACCAGACATCACAATAACAGACACTGCAGGTGAGTAGACACAGAACTTTACATTCAATGAGGATAAGTAACCACTCTGCTTAGAAAAGTCTAGAAAATTTGATTTTAAAGTGAGTAGAGATTTAAGAAGGAAAGGCAGACAGACCTATAAGTTGATATATGGAATGATATACAAGGCAGAAAACATCACATAAAATTGTAGGGTCATGAAAGAGACATATCTTAGAAAGATAGCCAAACACTGATGAATGAAATATGGAGGAGCATAAACTTATTGAAGGTGGGGAAAAAAGGAGATATGTTGGTTAAACCGATGAATCTTACTTTGAAGGATCATATTTGCCAATGACAAGGTAAGTACTGGGTTTTGGATGCATAAAGAAGGAGAGGTTTTTTGCTTTTAAATTTCTTTAAAAAAAGGATTACTTATTAATTTAATGCATTGAACAGGTATTTATTCATTGATAATTATATGTCAGTCAGACACTAGGGTAAGTCGTAAGGGTAAAAAGATAACTAAGACAAATCTCTACTTGCAATGAACTCAATGGTGGGAGGGCAAGAGAAGATCCCATAGTTAAAATTGCAATAATTGATCATAAACTCCATGCTAGAGTTATATAAAAGGTGTTATGGGATAAACGAAGAAGACTTCCAACAGGAGGAAGAAGCTAAGATGAACCTTGAAAACGCAGTAGATAAGGCTAAAGAAACAGTGGTGGTTGTGAAGTGTACATCAGATAGAGGAACCACATGGGAAAATGCATAAAATATCAGGGTGCACTGTGTTATAGAAAATAGAATGAGAGTGGGGAGAAGTAACCCTGAAGGCAGGGTGTCCAGTTTGACTTTCGATTAAGTTTGACTTTCGATTAAGAGAAATGCAGAGAAGGTGATAGTGGAGAAGTAGATTGGAGCAGGTACCAATATATAAGGGATAAGAGGAGAAAGTAGAGCTTGTGGAAGAGACTAAAAAATAAGTAGCTAGAAGCAGAGATGGATAACAGGAGAGAATGGTGTTGTAACAAAACAGTGGGGAGAGACTTTATAAAGTGTGGTCAACACTGTTAAATGCTGCATAGTAGGTGAGAAAAATAAGAACTCAATCGAGTTCAACAACCAAGAGAATGCCAGTGACCTTGATAAAACCATTTTCATTGGAATTGTTGATGTGGAAGACACATGGCTATAGTTGATGAGTAATGAGGTGAGAAAATTGAGGCTTGAACTTAACTCTGAGGCAAAGGCAAGAGCGATGTTAGTAGACAGACAGGAGCATGAAATTAGGGAAGGGCTGTTTTTAAGATATGACAGATTTCAATAATGAGGACATGGCTCAGGTGCGTGTGAGTGGTTAAAGATACAGGGGAGAGCTGGACCGATTGGAAGATATGGTTCCCCAACATGAAGAATCTGGGGTTCAGAATAGAAGGGCACTGCCCTGAACTTGGATAGGAGTTCACACACCCTCTCCTCTCAGGCAGAAGACTATGAGGAAGGATCAATGAAGGTGCAGATAATTTTACAGGAGGGAAACAGAAGAAGGCATTATTCTCAAATGGTGCTCTTCCTCCTCCCCCATTTTTTGTCTATAAAGTACATAAGGTTATCTAGGGAGAGGAAGAAATCCAGAAGTTCTGTGATTAAGCAGGGTGGAACTGAAGATGACATTGATAGGAATAGAAAGAGCTAGCGGAAGTCACCAAGCAGTGAGCCTCTGAGAAACAGGATCATATCTTGAGGGTTTCATTTATAGCCCAGTGGTCCTCATCCCTGGCTGCACATTACAATCACCTAGAGAGCTTTTGAAATAAAAACCCTTGCCTAGGTCCTAACCCACAGCAATTAAATCAAAGTCTCCAGAGGATTAGATAATGCAGTTCATCTATCCCCTCTGAGATAAATTGGTCAGTTTAACTGCATCAAGAGTTCACAAAAACGGCTTGAAATGATTCTGTTTTCTTAGGGAGTCTCTCCCCCTTCCCAAGGAGTAATGTACTCACAGGCAGGTTGTTTGCAACATTTAGTTACACATATCATATTTCTGTTCTACATAGTAGCAAAGTGGAAGTTTGATGCATTCAGGTCACCAAGGCAGAGCAGCAGCTCACCACTTCCCCTTCTTACTGGACACATCCAGATAGGAGAGCAATATAAATTTGCATGTTAAATGTCAAAGATGGACTCATTTTCATACTTATCATGTATTACCAGCTGGGAATGGCACCGATTTACTTTTGAGATACATGTTTCTTAGGAAGAAATGAAATGGGGTCACAATTGAATGAGCTGCACTTCATTTGCACTCCTGCCATCCATTTAGGATAGCTTTAGCTTATTTATTCCAAGGAAACAAGGCAAGGCAAATGTAAGTTTGCAGCATGGGAATGCTTTTGAGAAGAAAATTAAATAACACTATGACTTTATGAAATATGAATTCTTTTTAAAGTTTGCCATAAGTGCCAACATGTCAACATATGTATTGATTTCATATATCCTTTCCTGGTTGTCTAAAGATTATACAGTTCACGCAGCACTTGCTTTACTGGCTTATTATTTTGAATATTTTCTGAAAAGAATACTTATTTCAAATTTCACATTTCTATTATATATTTAAGATCACTATGTCTTTCTTACTGAGTGCTCTTTCATTAGAAAACTCTTTTTAGGTTTCACACAAGTTAAAAAGGCATCTTGGATGATTTCGTGATGCTCTAAGCCTATTTAAAGCTAATGAAATACCAGAGTTCCTGGGCGGCTCAGTCAGTTAAGTATCCGCCTCTTGATTTCAACTCTGATCATGATCTCAAGGTCATCAGATTGATCCCCTTGTCAGACTCCATACTAGGCATGGAGCCCTCTTAAGATTCTCTTTTTCCCTTTTTCTCTGCCCTTCCCTACCCTCATAAATAAATAAATAAAGTTAATAAAAGTTCATGGTCATTTTCTTGGCCTTGGATAAACTTCTATTTCAATTTTTGAAGGATAAATATTTAAATTTAGCAGAATCTGCAGTTATATATTTATCCTGAAAATAAATACCTTGGGTATTATGACACTGTTACGTTTTAATAACCATTAACACACCTCACATCTCCCTGCATATTTCTGCCAAATTCTAAGGGGAAAAGAAAAGGCAACAAAATATTTAGATATAGAAAACAATAAGCAAAAGAAATGAGAAGAATTTTGTTGCTTTTCTAGATCTACTTCCTCACAGATCAAATGTAGCTTTCTATAAGACTATTAGGAATGCCTTCTGGAAAGCTGCTCCCTTACCATTTTTTTTATATTTATTTTGTTATTTTCTGCACAAAATTTCTTTCAAAATTATCCAAGGGTGGCATATAATATTTTTCCTACCTATTTAGGTACTTTTTTTTTTAAGGTTTTATTTATTTATTTGACAGGAAGAGAGAGATCACAAGTAGGCAGAGAGGCAGGCAGAGACCTGCTGAGAAGAGACCCTGATGCGGGGCTTGATCCCAGGACCTTGGGATCATGACCTGAGCTGAAGGCAGAGGCTTAACCCACTGAGCCACCCAAGCGCCCCTATTTAGGTATTTTAAAAAGAAAATTATATCACAAAGACCATGTTTAAACATTTTAAAAAATGTTTTGTGGGACTTCATAAAAGGACTCCAGTTTTCCCCATTTTCATAAACATAAAACTATTAATTAAATACAACAGCATTCATTCTGAGCCATGAACACCAAAGGCTGCACTTACCTTTTACTTTTTTTCTTTTTGAATTATTTCATCTGTTAGGAAATACTGACAGAACTGGTGATGTGAACATGTCCCCCAACTCCCAACCCTCATAACTGCCTGATAAAATTAAAAACCTGGGAAGAATATGAGTAACTTATTTTAGAAATTATAATCACTAAAGAAGGAAATAGTGGAGATTATCAGTATATTTAGAGTGAAAAACTGCAATTTCAAACAAATTGTAATCAAAATTTACCTACAAACTTGTAAAGATATTATGGCTCAGTAGCACTTTCAGAGGCTGAGGACTAGAGTCAAGAAGAATGTGTGTAGGGGAAGATATCTACAGACACTGAAGTGGCATACAGAGACTGGGCGGAGGAACTCTGATTTTAAAAAGATAAGTGAAGATCATAGATGGATGGGCATAAGACCAGCACTGAATATTGATATGTGACATATACCTATAAGAACCCTGCCAGGCTGTCTAAAGCTAAGAAGGGTTAGAAATATTAAATATGCTGAAGAATAATAATTAAAAATAATTTTATTTATAGGAAATAAGGAAATCAATTATACATATAATTATATATATATATAGTTATTATAATGTAGGCTAGTATTTTCTAAAGATATCTTTGAGTATTAATAATAAACACATAGGAAAGGTGTTCAGACAAACCAACAATTTGTTACATTACTTTAACTATAGAACTTGTCAGAATTTTTAATATTTCTGGTTTTGTCATTTATCTTTAAAAGTAGAAATGTAGTGTGTAACACAGGCTCCAAGTAAATGTTGATTTGAGCTGAACATTTTGGAAGATGTTGGTTTGGGGTGTGTAATGTCGATCATTCCCTAACTGTTCTCACCTCTAGTTTCTCTTTTTTTGCATTTGTTTCCCATATCTAGAGTACTCTAATTGAAAAAAATTAATAATAATAAATAAAAACCAAATTCTTCCAATATGCCACCCCATTCTACAAACAACCCATTGTTAACTGTTGAATTCAATTTTTTTTTATTATGTTCAGTTAGCCAGCATGTAGTACATCATCAAAACTTCTGAATGTGGCATTTTGGAGCCCCCAAATATTGTTCCTGAACTTTTCAACTTTATTTCTTCTTAGCCCCAAATACTGCTCCAGAAAGCTAAATATCACCAAGCTCTATATGTCCCTTTAGTGAAAAGAAAATACTTGGATTCAAGAATTATCTCCTCCTGTGTGTGTTTTTGGTTATAGTAATATCAGTATCTTTAATTTCCTCTCTTTCACAGGAATTGTGCTGACTATACATATTATCTTATTATAATGCAATAATTTTGTCTTTTGTAGATGAAAGTAGATCAAGTAAATGAGAAAACACAGCTCTTAAGTGCTGGAACCAGGATTCAAGTTTAGATGTGTACAATCTCAAAGTTCATAGTGTTTTCACTCTCCACAGTGAGCTAAAGAGCCTAAAACACAGAGAAGTGCAGAATATACAAACCCCTGACATGATGAATAATCAGTTAAACTGTGCAAAGTTTCACATAGGTTTGGTTCTTAGGAGGTTTCTTGGGGAAAAAATTGACTCTGCTTCAGCTTATATAAGACTTTTTTGCTTCTTTGGGTAGGAATTTCTTTTTCCTGTACTACCTAAATCCTCACTCAATTGGGTCTGTGTATTTTGTCCAAACAATTTTTCTTATTTAACTTCTCTATTTTCTGGTTCATCTCCCTCTTAGTTGTCCCTTGGAAAAAATCCCCTCCCCACTTCTTCTGAAAACTAAGGGTCTTCCCAAATTTCAGATTTTACCTGTTTGATGGATAGATATTCATAGTTTATCTTTTATCTTCATAATCAAAAAGTATGGTAAATATTGGCATACCTAATTATACTTCAAAAATGTACCCCAAGAAACTTGAGGTTATGGTTAATATATACATTGATGAGTTTTTAAAGGAACAGATAATTTTACAAATGGACATTCAGGCCCTATGGCCATATTCTGGAAAAAGTAAGGGAAACAATATTATTTAGGAAAAATCTGGAAAGTTGGTAGGATATTAAGCATTATGTGGAGACTGAAGCCTTAGGGAAAAGTAGCCAGTGAGAAATACTTGGGGGCACCTGGGTGCTCAGTCCTTAAGTGTCTGCCTTCTGATCAGGTCATGATCCAAGGGTCCTGGGATAGAGCCCCATGTCACACTCCCTGCTCAGTGGGAAGCCTGCTTCTCCTACTCCCACTCCCCCTGCTTGTGTTCCTCTCTCACTGTGTCTCTCTCTGTCAAATAAATAAATTAAATCTTTAAAAAAAAAAGATATCCTTGGATCAGATGAAGAAAGGATCTATGGGGGCGCCTGGGTGGCTCAGTGGGCTAGAGCCTCTGCCTTCGGCTCGGGTCATGATCCCAGGGTCCTTGGATCGAGCCCCGCATCGGGCTCTCTGCTCGGCGGGGAGTCTGCTTCCCCCCCTCCCCTCTCTGCCTGCCTCTCTGCCTGCTTGTGGTCTCTGTCTGTCAAATAAATAAATAAAATCCTTAAAAAAAAAAAAAAGCGCTCTTAAAAAAAAAAAAAAAGAAAGGATCTATGAGAAAGGAATGATCTAATATACAATCCTTAATTAAGTTTTCAATTTAATTTTTTGTGTTGCTGCCATGTAAAATTACTTGTCTCACTCCCCACATCTTAAGTAATAAGTAATCATTGATCCTAGTAATTGATAGTGGTTGGGAAGACTAAATAACAAATTAAAATAACGATGATCTCTTTTCTAATTATTAGAGAGGTTTTTTTGTTGTTGTTGTTGTTGCTGTTGTTGTGAAGTTTAGAATTCTCAGATATTATAGAGGCTTGATTTTATTAAAGCATTAGGAGATAGGAGAACTTTGTGTGTGTGTGTTTTTTTTTGATAGAACTTGTAGCACAGTGCTTGATAGGAACTCTGGTGATATAAAAATCTGGCTTGATTTTATTAAAGCATGAGAAGATATGTGAGCTGTGTTTTGTGTGTGTGTGTGTGTGTGTGTGTGTGTGTGTTGTTCTTTTGATAAATCTTGTAGGATATTGCTTGATAGGAACTCTGGTGATATTAGAAAAAACCCTCTTTTTCAGTCTTATGAATTCACTATGTGCCTCATAGGGATGTCAGAGGAATGTGTCAAGAACTATGAAGGGTCTGAGGTTTTTCCATACTTGCATACATACAAATGACCTTGCCATACTTTTATAGATGCTAGTAGATTTCAAAAGACTCCTAGGTCAGGGACAAATGACAGTTTACTACTCCCAACAGTAGTTGGGAGGAGTAGGAGGAGGAGGAGGCAGATTATTATCATTGTTGCCAATTCCCTGAGCTCCAGTTTCTTGAAGACCAGATAACAGCTGCTCATGCAATAGGTTGCATTTTAGGAAAGGAACCCTGAGCATAAGGAATCCAGATCTTTTATAATGGACAATATTCCTGCCTATTTCTTTGCTTAGGTGGGAGATATTATCTCTATCTTCCAAGACTGTAAATATATTTGTCCTTCGCTCTAGAAGGAGACACCATCTCTGTCTTCCAAGGCTGCTCAATATACAAACAACCTCAAAAAGATAGTCCAGAACAAAAACCATGCTTTTGCTTGCAAGATGTGTGCAATTATGATAGACCCATGGAGAATTGCCTCCTGACAATATCCACCCTCATTTTTCTAGCCTTGGCTTCTGGGGCGTTTTCCCATGAGAATTCCCATCAGTCAGAGGCAAATTAATCTGAATGGCAGAGGCTGGAAACAAATCCATTCAATTTTCATCATCCAGCATTTAATTAAGGTTATTATCAACAGGACTCTACACTACAGAATGAGGCCAATCCCCAGGGACTCAGACCCAAGTAGCATAACAAATCACATCAACCGTCAGTGTCTACATTGGAAAATCATGTGGCTTTTTCCTTTCATTTACATATTGATATTTACACTCATCCCAAGATGTTAATCCAGTACTATCAGATTCATAATAATTGTCTTGGCCCACAAGGCAGAAGTGTAGGGCAATTCTACATCTCCAACAATTCTGGCCAGAAGTTGAGAGTGATATAAATGACTTCAGAACCAAGGTGGTGTCACTGATCATTTCAGCTAAGACCAGTAGCTTCCCCCAAGTAAATGGGGTAACCATAAGTGGTGAGATCTCCACAGTTATCTTATTGTTACATGATCTATAGGTGGTGTTTCCTTAAACTCTGGAATATCTCTTATTAATACCCCTAAAACAGATATCACCATATTTTAGAAGAAAGGCTGGTTAATACATGTCTCCCCATAAGAAGAGTCCCTAGGGCATACCTCATGCCTCTGGAAAGAACCTGTTTTATAAAATTGCTGACCCCATCCCCAAGGAGGACTACATCAGTCAGGGGACCCCAGTTGATAGGGATTTCAAAGTGCTTCCAGAAGATTGGTTAAAAAATAGCTTTTGCAGTGAAGTTCAAATAATTGAGTTTCGTCCTTGTTTTGGAAGAATTCTCTGTCCTATCCATCTATACCACCAGAAGGTTGACATTTGTCCACCCCATGCAATGACAAAGTAGAAACTAGAAGAATGGCGATGGAAAATATGTGGAGGTAACAAAATGTGCTTTAACTGGGAGGTGTAGAAATTGGGGTTATCTCCTGCTGTTTCCATAGACCTCTTGGTTAAGCTTAAGGGGCAATCATGGTCAAACCATTGTAAAAGACATTGGTCCAGAGATAACAAATCTATCAATAAGTTAAATTCATGGACTCACAACAGTTTGGGAATGCTATTCTAAGGTATTTAAAAAAAAAAAAAAAAAGCCTTTAGAGGTGATTCTGAGAAACAAAGATCCTTAATGTCACTCCTTCCGTTATATCGCACTTTCCCTCTCTACCAAGTGTTGTCCTGCCTTCACTGCCACAAAATCTGTGTCTTATTTACCTTTTCTCTAATCAGCAAATATTCTTATATGGATATTTCTTCCAAATATATCATATAAAAAATATATTGTATAAAAGACATTTTTATAAAACTTACAGAGACCCAATATGTCCCCAAATTTATTCCATGTGGGCTTCTGTAAAGGGGCTGAGTGATCAGTGTATACTTAACAAAGTGATCATTATTCTTATAATCTATGATGAAGCATGCCATACCATGAATGGTCAAGATAGAATCTCAAATTGTGAAACAGATCTGTATATACCCTAGCCCTTTGTTCATTACCCAGAAAGTAGATGAGAAATAATGATCCCCTTCTGGAAATGGTCTCATTCATTGACCAAACTGCCTTAAAAAGGCTTGCAGACCAGAAGAAAGGGTGAGGTAGAGTTAGGGACTTTTTAAGTCCATTTTGAAAGAGTCCATTCTAACACTCAGCAATTCCAGATGCTTGCAGGTGTTAGAGAACATGAAAAGTCCATCAAATACTTTTACTATCAGCCCATTTTTTAATGGCTTTTGTGATAATAGTTTATCCACTTTCAGACTGAAAATAGTTCTGAAAGCCAAAAACATGACAAGTTTTATTTCAAGGCTCCAGTAGTATGGATTTGGATTATCAGACTGGATCAGCAACACCATAACCTGAACAAGTGTCAACCACTAATAAAGCACTAACGCACTACTGATAACTTTGAGAGGAGGTCATGGCCAGTTGTAGTCAATCTGCCAGAAACAGGCAGGAATCTGACTTAAGTAATGTGATTTTCCCTACCACAAGACAAATGGGACAGCTTTTGGCAGAAATCACAAATCTTGGATGTGATGATCTTTTCTGCATCAGAAACATAGAGTGCTTTATTTTGTGCCCAGTTGATAATAATATACGTATTGCAGTGTCCAGTATGATGATTGATCTGAGCAGCAATGGTGGCATTTTGGGTAATGCAGGCTTGACCAGCAGTTTGGTTCCAGTAGGTCTCATCAGAGAAAAAGTCCTTTTCATGGGCATCTGCATTAAATTGACTCAGACAGTTTCATTATTAGCCACAATTGTTTTCAGAGTTCATAGCCCAAAAGGTATCTTTCATCTTCTGATCTGTATTTTTCCAAGTGGAAGACTAAATATCTAGGATATTGACAATAATCCAAGTCAGTAAATATATAAGGCTTATCATGGGAGTATTGACTATAGCTTTGAGAATGGCCTTGAATTCTGCCCTTTGAATAGAGTGACCATGTCCATTTTGTATTTTGTAAGGCAAAAGTTTGAACAGCCATAGTCCATCAGCAGGGTAGCATTATTGAGACAGGCTTATGTATTTAGGGAAAACTCTGCATTGATGGTACACTGAACAGAGGTTTTCTTGGGACAGTGAAGATAGGGGATAAAGTTTTCCCCAAAAGAAGAAAAAACTATCTCATTTTCCTGTAAAACCAAAATGTCTTTACGTCCAAGGAGAATCCATTCTTGAAAATATTATTTCCATTTGACAAGCAAGGCTTATGGGCCTTCCTCACCTTATTATTCAATGAATAAATGTTGACCTACCCAAAATGGGAATATCAAGCTGGAGAGTCACAGGGATTCCATGGATCAGACATTCAGATTTGATAAGAACCCCATATTCACAGAACTGTACCCCTGGAGGTAAAAATATATGTTTATAAAAAATAAAAAATTTAAGAAAAAAGTTATTTTTCAAAAGGAATGTACCTAGTAGCTTTGCTATTGACAATGGCTTCCTCTTGCCAGAGACTTCAATTAGCAAAACCATTAGTTACATTTAAAGGGTTATTTACATTCAAAGGGTTATTTAAATTATAGGTATGAAAGATAATAGTGTTTTTCTACATGATGACCTTACCAATTGGGAGAATTCTCTTTGGCATTTGTGGGCATTCATAGTACAAGCATGTGACACATGAATACTAATTATATATTGAGTAGTAGAATCCTTAACAACAGTTCATTTAATTGGCCCAAAGCACCCTGCCTCCAAAGCATCATTAGTTTCTGTTCCCCAATGTTATTTCTACTCTAAACTCACCAATTTGATTTGGCATTCAGTTTTCCACAGGACTAACTAGAATGGTGACTTAATTGCCTCTATCTAGAGTTATAAAATTGTTTTTTTAGATATTTATTTATTTGAGATTGCAAGTGAGGGGAGAGGCAAAGGAAGAGGGAGAAAATCCCCAAGTAGACTCCCCACTGAGCACAGAGCCTGATTTGGGTTCCATCTAGGACCCCAAGATCATAACCCAAGCCAAAATCAAGAGCTGGACACTCAACCAACTGAGCTATCCAAGCACTCCAAGAGTTATAAAATATTGAATCCCTACCATCTTCTAAATTCTCTAGAATATTTGGAGAGCTGAAAATGGCCTTTGGTCCCCATTGAAAGACTTCAGTCCTACCCTTAATCATACTCATCTTTAAAGCAACAGATCAGGTTGATGGAAGGAGGGAAGAATTGGGAAACATGGGGCGAGAGAGTGGTTTCATGCCAGCAAAGTTGAGTTTATTTTTAGTTTTGAGTAGTGTAGTGGCTGCCTTCAAAACACTGTTTTAGATTTCTATGAGTCACTTTCTTATCCTCTAGTAAGTCAACTTTGTTAGCATTAAAAACTCAGTCTGGGGCAATAAATTCCTGAATATTAGCCAATGCCTCATTTATGGTTTCCTTTAGGAGTTTGTCTCAGTAAAATCTCCCCAAGGGACCAAAGCTCCATTGTAGCACCCAGAACTCATTGTCAGAGATTCTGAAGCCATTTATTGTCTCCAAATGGATCTGTGGTTGACATTACACACTGCAGAAAGTTCCGAGTCATTAGATGGTCCCACTATTGTCATTTTTCCTTATCAAGCATTAGTCTTCCTACTCTCTCACCTCTGAAGTGAAGCAAACCAGAGTCCTAATTATTAACCTTATTTCTTCCCATAGTAGTCATAAATTTCCCTATTTTACCTATAGTGCACATAAGCATCTCCATAGCTTCTCAGCAAGTGAAACTTCTGTCCCTTTTCCCCAATACAAACCTTAACACTAATTGCTACTACCGTGTGTACCTGAAGCTGACTGCCAACCTGGTAAGATATTTTCCTACCTGGAAGAGAGTTAGCATACTTAGCATTCGGTTAAGACAGCTATCTTGGAAATGACTTCACAGTACTCATCCTGCAGCATCCCTCTCCCCCATGCTTTCTCCTTCATTCAACAAACAATAAACTGGAGGAGCATTTCTTGCCTGATGGACCATTCAATGTGGTCATTGTGTTTGCCATTGATTTCCAGAGGCTTTTGTCAAATCACATTAATTGGCTTGTGACACCATCATTCTTCTCTTAAAGAGTCTTGTTTTCAGTCAGAATCCCATTCTCATAACCAAAACTATCAAAACCTAAAAGACCTGAGATTTTAGCACACTTTCAAATTAAAAAGTTACACTTCCACAGTTTCATGGATGTTGGCAGCCATTAAAAGTTTACTACTCACAACAATAGGAGTAATCAAAGTTTCAGCTTTTGTGTCAGCTCAAGTCCCAGTTTCCACATGCCCAGATAAAGAGGACAAGATATCTGTACACATGCTGTGCATCGCAGGAGAAGAACACTGACTTTAGAGAACCCTAATCTTTTATAAAGGGCAATAGTTATGCTTGCCCCATTGCTCTGGAGGGAGATATAGCCCTATCTTCCAAAATATAAGAAAATCTGGCCCTTATTCTAAATGGAGGTTTTCTAAGGGTGTTTGATAAATAAACATTCTTGAAAAAATAGTCCAGAACAAATGATTCTGCATGCAAGAAATACAAACACACAAGAGACCCACAGAGAATTGTCTCCCAACAGCCTAGAAACAACCTACTTAATCCTAAGGGCACTAAATTCCTCCTCAGCAGCCTGTGTGACTCTATGGGCCATGACTGCCATGATGGCTCTAAAGGGGATTGATCACTTTCCATCCATGGATACAGAAAAAGTGTTACTAACACAGTGATTTAAAAATTGTGGCAACCAATAGCAATGAAAGAAAACTGAAAAATAATTACAAATATGAAATTGATATAAATTATTTTAGTAAATATTACAACTCTCCATACTGAAAGCAATTTATCCTAACCAATGAAGTGAATGCCAGCCAGTAATTCTTTTAAGTACCAAAGCTAATTAAAAGACTCATCTATAGATAAATAGATACAGATCCAGAAGACAATTAGGCAAAAAAAAAAGTTTAGTGGGTGTGGATGAAGATAAATATATGATAATAAATCTTTAGTGTATTCTTTAGAATTTTAAAGATGAAAATGTTTAGGGGGATAATTTTTTTAAAATATCAATGTGAAAATATAAGTCTCTATGATATGCTTTAGATTAATCTGATTCAATATTTTGTCAAAGGACATAGAACAATATTATAAATTCACAATTTGATAAATTCACAACTGATGGTGGTTACTCAGATTTCTACAAAAGTAGAGTTGTGTCTTACTGCTCCACTAACTAGTAAATGAAGAGGCAAAATTCCCAGGTTCCACATTGTCCAAGACAATTTTAACAGTTTCAGGTCATAAGAAGGTAGATGAGAGTGCTGAAGTAAGAACAGAATTGAACCATCTAATACCAATTAATTAAGAATTCAAAACTTTTGCATTTGATATTTTAAAGAAAGTTGCATGTGTATGTGTGTCCAGATTGAGATCTGTATGTATATACAATTGAAATTAAGCTCATTAACCCTATTAATTAATATATTATTTTTTTGTTTTGTTTTGTTTTTGTTTTTTCTTTTTTTTCTTTTTTTATTTTTTAAATATTTTATTTATTTATTTGACAGACAGAGATCACAAGTAGGCAGAGAGGCAGGCAGAGAGAGAGGAAGGGAAGCAGGCTCCCGGCTGAGCAGAGAACCCGATGCAGGACTCGATCCCAGGACCCTGGGATCATGACCTGAGCTGAAGGCAGCAGCTTAACACACTGAGCCACCCAGGCACCCCTTGTTTTCTTTTTTAAATTTTATTTTATTTTTTTCAGTATTCCATGATTCATTGTTTATGTACCACATCCAGGGCCCCTTGCAATACATGCCCTCCTTAATACCCACCACCAGTCTCACTAATTAAAATACTATTGTTCATTTTCAAGACCCAGTTCTATTTTATTTACAGAGTTAATAATCAAAACCTTGCACGTTAGGCATTAATAATACAAAACATTAAAAACAGAGTTTCAATTTTATATCTTCTGTGATTTCCCACAGCACTGTACAGCAACCAAGAAGTTAGTGTTTTACCACAGAATCGAAAATTCACTTTCTCCTTATAATATTATCTTGACAGAATTGAAAATATAGTCTATTTTCTTATAAAGATCATATTATCTCATATGTGATGAAAGATAATTATACTGTGGTCTTAGCAATAAAATATTCAGTTTTCTATAAATTTGTATGCCATTGGTAACTAGTATATACTGTAGGTATGTATGAATAAGCATGCATTTATGTCTAAGTTTATATACATGTATGTATTATGTAGTTTAAATCTTACTCAGTTTCATTTTATTTTAATGTTGCAATCAAATCTCAAATGTGTATATTGTGTTAAAATAGGCACTGCCACTAAGTTTATACATTTTTGTTACTTCATTACATTTAAACCTTATCATTCAAATTATGCAGTCAGAAGTAAAGAAAGTCTAAATACAGTATTTCCCTTTGCTAGAAACAAAATAATCACCAGAGTACTAATATATAACAAAAAAGCCTTCTTCACAGGTAACACAAAATTTGGGCTTAAGAACTATAATGACAAGTGAAAATAGTATACTATGTGGTAAATTTTGTTAATGCAAAAGCAACAGAAACATAGTGCCATCAGCAAGCTAAGCGTAATTATATTATTGGCAGGAAAATTGAATTCTTCAAGCATAAGAAAGATATTTTCTTTGAAAATAGTCCATAAATATTACAGTCTTCAAGCACTAAAAAATGTAGCTAGTATTCTTGATACCTTTTTCTATTGGTTTTTATCAGGCACTGTAAATTTATGAAGTTATTTAACATTGGAAGATCGCTTAAATTTTTATTACAATGTTATTTGTGCATAGTAGTAAGGAATAATAATATTTATAAAAATATTTCTATATGGATAATGATTTGGCTGGCAAATATAAAGGGGAGTAGGCAATATCTATTTAAAATTTTAAATCCTCCATCTTGCTATTTATAAATATCTTGCTATTTGTAAATACCAAGATAGGGGCCTCTCCATTGTTGTTTTATTAACCTTTCTTTTTTCTTTTCTTTTTTTTTTTTTAAAGATTTTATTTATTTATTTATTTTTTATTTGGCAGAGAGAGAGAGACCACAAGTAGGCAGAGAGGCAGGCAGAGAGAGGGGGAAGCAGTCTCCCCGCTGAGCAGAAAGCCCAACGCAGGGCTTGATCCCAGAAACCTGGGATCATGACCTGAGCTGAAGGCAGAGGCTTAACCCACTGAGCCACCCAGGTGCCCCTTGTTAACCTTTCTTTTTTTAATCTGCAGATTAGATAATAGAAATTACATTTCCTGCCACATCTACGTATTATCCATTTCATGTTGTAGTTAAAGTTAGAGCGTGTTCTCTCTGTCCCTCTGTTACTCTCTTCTATGCCTGTCTTGTTCATTCTTGTATCTCTTCTTGCCTTTACTTCCCTACACACACACACACACACACACACACACACATACACACACACACATGAACTGTATCTTCAGGAATTGTCTATTGCCTCTTTTCATGGAAGAATAACATGTCAATTCATTAATTGTTTTGTTAATCTGGCAAATGATTTACCAAAATGACCAATTTTCTGAGTTTTTATCAGATAAGACTCAAATAAATGGGAGATTATAATCCATTGGGTCAGAATAGACCCCTACAAGTAGACATCTAGCCTACTTCTCCCTTCACTTTCTTAATTTTTAGCATCACAGTTTCCTTCTATACTACTAACTAAAATGTCTATATTTAGTCTTAATTTATTCTACACATATTTATAGATTATTAATTGAGTTCATTCTGTACATCAGGCATTGGACTAGGCTCTGGGACCATAACATGAAACAATAATGAGCATGTTTTCTGCCCTTATTGAATGTACTAGTAGTAAGTGGGGAAACAACACACACACACACACACACGTACACATATGTGCAATTCAGTCAGAATTATGACATCCTAAGGGACGTTTGGCTTAACTAAAACCATTAAATAGGATCATTGCCTAGAAATGAGTAGGTTTATTTGACCAAATGATGGTTGTTAGTTAGACTTCTGAAGAATGAGGAAAACTTCACTATGGGAAGAAGAGAGGGAAGAGTTTCCAGGCAGAGGGAGGAGGATGTACAAAGGCTGTGGCTGGAGGGAATATGGGTGGAGAACTGAGAAGGGCAGAGTAGCTAGAGATAAGGATTGTTTTGAAATAAGCCTGTAGAGGCCAGTGGGGTCCGACTATGCAGGATTTTGAAGGCTATGCTATGTTTGGTTTCATTCTAAGAGCAGTGGGAAGTCATTTGTTGTTGCTGCTGTTGTTCAGAGGCTGAGGACATATATGATCAGATTTGCATTTTGAAAAGATAACGCGCTGCTTGTAGTGATGAGAATGGAAGGAAGGTCTTCTCAGCAAGAAATTTTAATAACTTGGGTTGTGCTAGTCATGATGGAAATGGAGAGAAGTGAATGAGAAATTATGTAGGAGGAAATTTCAGAGATTATGTAGGAGGAAAAAATCCATAGAATTTAGTGATGGATTAAATAAAGTGGGCCTGGGTGCAAAAATGATTTAATATTATAAATAGCTTTTGAATTTGTGATTTATATAGTTTCCTAGTTATATGTAACAAAGCATCCCAAAACTTAGTAGTTTAAACTTGGACAATATTTATTTTGCTCAGGTATCTGCAATTTGAGCAGGGTTTAGCAGGATCAGCTCATCTTTCTATCACTTAGCATCTGCTGGGCAGTTCAAAGGCTGGGAGAAGGAATCAACTGAAGTTTCTCTTTTCCCATGCCTGAGGTTTGAGGCTGGCTAATGATGAGATATGTTAGAACTGTGGCCTGAACACCCACGTGTGGACTTTCTGTGTGGGTGCCTCCCTTCTTTATAGCACAGTGGTTGGGTTTCAAGGGCACACTCCCTGAGTGCCAAGCAGAATCTCTAGAGCCTTTCATGACTTTGCCTTGGAAATCACTCAGCATCACCTCCATCCCATTACATTCATTAGAAACAAGTCAGTAAAGCTGACATCTATTCAGGAGGGGGAGTGTGAAACAATTTGTGGACTTGTTTAATTCCAGGGATCGACAACTTGATGTTAGATAGCCCCACTATTGAGAGAGAAAACTTTAGGAAAAGACTAAATTTGGAAAAAAAAAAAAAAAAATATATATATATATATATATATATATGCGCATCTTTTGCTTCTGATTGATCTTTAAGCATCTGTTTCACATGCTCTGCTGTTTCTAGAATTTGTCTGTTACTTGTAAGCTATTGACTTCTAAAACCTATCTAACCTTGACTTTTCATCTAACTACTAGTATCTCCAGCTGTTTGTTGCCCCGAGGATGTCTCAATGCCATCCACAATTTAAGTTGTTAAAAATCAAACATCTTGTCTTCCCTCACATTTTCTCCTTTTCTTGAAATCTTCTTTTCAGTTAATGAAAACTCTTTCTGGTTTAAACTTACATTTCTCCTTTACTCCTCCTCAGTGCCAATCCCAATCTGTTGCCAGATATGGTCAAGTCCTCTATACACCTTACATCCACCCACATCTTATTTCCTTTCATCTTTCTTTTTGTCCTTTTTTTTGCCTTATAGTGTTCTGGATAAGTGATGTTTTTACTGATCCTAGAAGATATCCATTCATTTTCTCCTCAGGATTTTGCTCTTGGGGTTTGCTCTTTCCAGAATAATTTTCTCAGAAACTTTGCCTATCTGGTTCCCTTTAATCATCAATTTTCTATTCAGACTCCTCTGACCACTGTTGCTGAAATACACCCCTGTACTAATAATTCTCTTTTACCCTTTTAAAATTCTTTTCAATAAAATGAATAAGTTGTATGGATCTAGTGTACAGCATGGTGGTCTATAGTTAATAGTACTGTATTGTTAACTATAGCCTTAATTACATGACTATTGCCAAATAGTTATATAATGACTATTATTACACTGTACAATTGCTAAGAGAGTAGTTCTTAAGTGTTCTTATCACCAAAAGAAGAATATGGTAACTATAGAATTGATAGATGTGTTCATTAACTTGATTGAGGTATTATTTCAAAAAAATATATGTATTAAATCATCCTTTTGTGCATCTTAAAAATGTACAACCTAAATATATATCATTTTTCTTTTTCTTCTTTTTTTTAAATTTTATTTTTTATAAACATATAATATATTTTTATCCCCGGGGTACAGGTCTGTGAATCGCCAGGTTTACACACTTCACAGCACTCACCATAGCACATACCCTTCCCAATGTCCATAACACCACCCCCCCTCTCCCACCCCACCTCCCCCCATCAACCCTCAGTTTGTTTTGTGAGATTAAGAGTCACTTATGGTTTGTCTCCCTCCCAATCCCATCTTGTTTCATTTACTCTTCTCCTACCCCCTTAACCCCCCATGTTGCATCTCCTCTCCCTCATATCAGGGAGATCATATGATAGTTGTCTTTCTCCGATTGACTTATTTCGCTAAGCATGATACCCTCTAGTTCCATCCACGTCGTCGCAAATGGCAAGATTTCATTTCTTTTGATGGCTGCATAGTATTCCATTGTGTATATATACCACATCTTCTTTATCCATTCGTCTGTTGATGGACATCTAGGTTCTTTCCATAGTTTGACTATTGTGGACATTGCTGCTATAAACATTCTGGTGCACGTGCCCCTTCAGATCACTACGTTTGTATCTTTAGGGTAAATACCCAGTAGTGCAATTGCTGGGTCATAGGGTAGTTCTATTTTCAACATTTTGAGGAACCTCCATGCTGTTTTCCAGAGTGGTTGCACCAGCTTGCATTCCCACCAACAGTGTAGGAGGGTTCCCCTTTCTCCGCATCCTCGCCAGCATCTGTCATTTCCTGACTTGTTACTTTTAGCCATTCTGACTGGTGTGAGGTGATATCTCATTGTGGTTTTGATTTGTATTTCCCTGATGCCTAATGGTATAGAGCACTTTTTCATGTGTCTGTTGGCCATCTGGATGTCTTCTTTGCAGAAATGTCTGTTCATGTCTTCTGCCGATTTCTTGATTGGATTATTTGTTCTTTGGGTGTTGAGTTTGCTAAGTTCTTTATAGATTTTGGACACTAGCCCTTTATCTGATATGTCGTTTGCAAATATCTTCTCCCATTCTGTCAGTTGTCTTTTGGTTTTGTTAGCTGTTTCCTTTGCTGTGCAAAAGCTTTTGATCTTGATAAAATCCCAATAGTTCATTTTTGCCCTTGCTTCCCTTGCCTTTGGCGATGTCCCTAGGAAGATGTTGCTGCGGCTGAGGTCGAAGAGGTTGCTGCCTGTGTTCTCCTCAAGGATTTTGATGGATTCCTTTCTCACATTGAGGTCCTTCATCCATTTTGAGCCTTTTTTCATGTGTGGTTTAAGGAAATGAACCAATTTCATTTTTCTGCATGTGGCTGTCCAATTTTCCCAACACCATTTATTGAAGAGGCTGTCTTTGTTCCATTGGACATTCTTTCCTGCTTTGTCGAAGATGAGTTGACCATAGATTTGAGGGTCTATTTCTGGGCTCTCTATTCTGTTCCATTGATCTATGTGTCTGTTTTTGTGCCAGTACCATGTTGTCTTGATGATGACAGCTTTGTAATAGAGCTTGAAGTCCGGGATTGTGATGCCACCAACTTTGGCTTTCTTTTTTAATATTCCTTTAGCTATTCGAGGTCTTTTCTGGTTCCATATAAATTTTAGGATTATTTGTTCCATTTCTTTGAAAAAAATGGATGGTACTTTGATAGGAATTGCATTAAATGTGTAGATTGCTTTAGGTAGCATAGACATTTTCACAATATTTATTCTTCCAATCCAGGAGCATGGAACATTTTTCCATTTCTTTGTGTCTTCCTCAATTTCTTTCATGAGTACTTTATAGTTTTCTGTGTATAGATTCTTAGTCTTTTTGGTTAGGTTTATTCCTAGGTATCTTATAGTTTTGGGTGCAATTGTAAATGGGATGGACTCCTTAATTTCTCTTTCTTCTGTCTTGTTGTTGGTGTAGAGAAATGCAACTGATTTCTGTGCATTGATTTTATATCCTGACACTTGACTGAATTCCTGTACAAGTTCTAGCAGTTTTGGAGTGGAGTCTTTTGGGTTTTCCACATATAGTATCATATCATCTGCGAAGAGTGATCGTTTGACTTCTTCTTTGCCGATTTGGATGCCTTTAATTTCCTTTTGTTTTCTGATTGCTGAGGCTAGGACTTCTAGTACTATGTTGATTAGCAGTGGTGATAACTCTTTTTCTTCTTTTTAAAAGATTATTTATTTGAGAGAGAGAGAACGGGGGGAGGGGCATTGGGAGAGGGAGAAAGAATGCTCAAGCAGGCTCCCCACAGAGCATGGAGCCCATCACAGGGCTCAATACCAGGACCCTTTGATCATGATCTGAGTCTAAATCAAGAGTTGGCCTCTTAACTGACCGAGCCAGCCAGGCACGCCTATGATTTTTACTTTTAAATCACACCTTAATAAAGCTGGGGAAAGTTAAAAAAAAATTAAACATTTTCATGCAACACATTATCTAGAGTGATCATTATGTGAATAGATTATCTACCATTTGTTTCCTGGTGTCTGTTATTAGAATGTAAGTGTCGTGTGGTCAGATGTGGCATGAGCGCAAGTAGGGAAAAGAGAATGGCTAGTAGCAAGCACTACATAAAGATGTACTGAGTAAATGAAGACACCAGTAAATGGAATATGCGGTCATTCTTATTACTTCAGTTGCCTTTTAAGTGGTCCCATCATTTTAGAGGTTTTGCTTTTCCATTCTAACTAGAGTGATCACTTCTCCCAAGCTCCACTAACATTTATTATCCATTCCGGTGCGATGATTGTTGATCTGTGCTAAATACTTTCAACGTGATACCTTGTGATCTTTTTAATTCTCAGGCCTTTCCCTTCTTTCCCAAGTGAGTTGTACACTCCTTAAATTCCTGATTATTTCCCATAGCAATTAATACAGTAGAAGACGCACAAAATATGGACAGACTTTTGCCTCTTTGGATTTATTCTACATGAATTCATCCAATGAATCTAAATCCTTTTTAATTCTAAAAACTAGCATGTTTGATGACTCAAGTAATAGCAACTAAATATTGAATTCTTAATATGAATCAGGTGCTACATTAATGTTTCTCTATATATTACCTCCATTATCCTCCTACTGATGTGTTGTGGTAATGGTAAATTTTATTCTCATTTGACTGACAAGGAAACAAGGAAACGTGAGTCTCAGAGATGTTAGTGAGCTTGCCCAAGAGCCAGAAAGCAGTGGCACTGCATTCCACAGCTGCCTTTCTCGCTTCAGAGCCTGTGTTATTTACCAGTATATAAATGTCCTGTTTCAGAGCTGTCTGGGTCTATAAATCTGGTCAAAAGTAATGCTCACACAAAGGAGTCTCTCACTGTTGAGGCTATCTTCCTAAAAAGTATTATCACACTTAGAAATACTATGATCTCTTGGAACTTAAGTAAAAACTTTTGTAATCACCTATTTTCAAAACTAACCCAAGTTTTATATTATAGAGATCCTCATTTATTTTTTGTTTCTCTTTCTTAAATTTTCAGGCGTACTTGAAAGGTAATGTGTTTGGCATTGGAAGTCTTCCTCATTTGTTTTCTTCAATGTATAGCACAGTGCTTGTGTAACATATCTGCTCTTTTTAACATTACTCTGGTTGTTTAAATAAGGGCTTTAAGGACTGGTCTTTCATCTCCATTGACAGGATACAGAGCTCCTCTGTCTGTATTTTACTCCATAAATCAACTTTATGGCACAGAGGAACAGGGAGTAGTAAGGGCTCTCTATTTTGTTTTTGTTTTGTTTTTTGTTTCATTTAAGGAAGCTAAGCTGAATATAAGAACATCACAGATTTTCAAATTGTGCTATTAAATATAAAACCATTATTATCTCAAAGTCACAGTTTGCAATATTATAGTTGACAAGGTACTGAAATATCATATGTTCTACCTTAGTAGATGTGCAAAATATGGAAGAAACATTGAGTAGAAGTCTGAAAATCTGGGTTCACATCTCTACTCCACCACTTTCTACCCTTGTGACCTGGGGGAATTTAATTTACTTAAGGCAGAGAAACGTTCTCAATGATAGCTATAATTGGGAATCACATGGGAACTTCAAAGCAAGTACTGATTCTCTGTCCCTAGTCCTGGAGATTTTTTTTTTTTCCAGATGTGATTTAAATTTGATTGCTTTAGTGTGGGGATTGCACTGAAATCAGAACTCTGAGATTGGGACCTGGGTAGCAACACCATGAGAGACTGTGGACTCTGAGATACAAACTGAGGGTTTTGGAGGGGAGGAGCGTGGGAGGTTGGGTGAGCCTGGTAGTGGGTATTATGGAGGGTATGTATTGCATGGAGCACTGGTGTAGTGCATGAACACTGAAATGAAATAAAATAAAATAAAATGGACAAAAAAAAATAAAAAGGAGAAGGACATATTTAAAAAAAAACAAAGTTGCCAGATAATTCCAATGTGCAGCCAAGGTTGAGAAGCAATGACTTCATCTAGTATAATTTAAACTTTAATTTCCTCATCCGGAAAATGCAGATAATGGTATATACTCCCACAGGTAGTTGTGAGAGTTTGCTGATATTAGTATATAATTCCTGGTACATAATTAAGATTAGCTGATAGTAGTAGTAGTAGTAGTAGTAGTAGTAGTAGTAAAGACATTTTTATTAGTCCTTTGCCTATGATTATACATGAACTTAGTTATTTCATTTACTCAACAAACATTTGCTGTGAATCTGCTACTTGCCAGTCACTATTCTGGGCTTTTAGAGATAAAGTGGTAAACCAAGCAGCCGAAGTTCCCAGTCTCATAGAACTCATATTCTAGGGCAGGAGACCTATAATAAACAAACACAGCTCTGGGAATAGGGAATAACTGAAGGATAAATGCTCTGGTGGATAACGATGAGAATCACAGCCCAGTATTGTGGATAAAACAGTCAGAGATTTCTCTGAGGAAAAATTTAAGCAGTGTCCTGAACTGAGGAGAGAAGTACGCACATCCTCTGAGGAAAGAGCCCAGCCAGTAAGAACAGCAAGTACAAAGGTGCTGTCACTAGGTTATTGGTATTCTCATAATGCACTTTCTCATAATATATAAATTAAATTTTCAGTATCTTTTGACCTGGTAAACAAACAAACAAACTGAATTTTTTCATTTTATTGAATGACAGGAAATTTTTATGTATGTTATTTGTTGTTTTGATATCATAAAATTCTTATCAGCAAAATATAATCACCCCCATTTTACAGAAAGGGACAATGAGAGTCATCAATATTCAGCGTCTTGTTAGGGTCCCATAATGCGAGGCAGAGTTGAAATTAAAATTCTGTGTTCTAAATTTATCTTCTCTCGAGTTATCAGAATATGTGGTCTTTGAAGTAACAGAACAAGTCTTTTTTTCTTTTTCTTAATATGTTCACAGTGGTAGTCATATTTTTACCCATCCAGAAATATTTGAAAACATTTGTGGTCCATGATTATATTCATCCAATTACATCAAGATAAAACAATATATTCAGAGAAATGACAATAAGAGAGGAATTCTTAATAAGTATAAAATTAGCGGGGGAAATACAGAAAAACAGATTTCAAATATTAATAATTGACAGGAAATATTAATCAATGCATATAGTATCAATTTATATATATTTTAAAAGATATATTTATTTGAGAGAGAGAAGGATTACACCAAGGTGAGGGGCAGAGGGAGAAGCAGAGTCCCAGCTGAGCAGGGAGCCCAATACTGGGCGTGGTTCCGGGACCCCAAGATGACAACCTGAGCCAAAAGCAGACGTTTAACCAACTGAGCAACCCAGGCCTCCCCAATTTATATTTCATAAACATCTACAGTTTGAGATGGATAAAGATCATAGGGCTCTTGGAGTGTATACAGTCTCTTCTTCCCACATTTCCTGTCCAGTAAACAAACATACACATGCACACACGTGTGAATGGTGGCTTAACATAACTTAGGAAGTTAGAGTAGCCTTTGTTAAGAGGACAAACTTTGAGGTCAGATAGACATAGGTTTGATTTCCCACTCAGTTATCTAAATGGCCATGAGGACATTATTTATAAGCCTCATTTTCTTGATCTCTAAAACCCATATCATATAGTTGTATATACATCAAATGTTTGGCATAATGCCAAAATCGTAGAAGCCTTAAAACCCTGTTTGCTTGGCTTGAGTGGATGAACTTAGTTTTGTTAGTCTCTGCTTCATTGGAAAGAACAGAACCGTGTTAAACAAGGTAGACTCAGTCCAGAATGAACCCGATAAGAAGCAGAATTTTTTCTCTGTAAGTGTGAATAATGGTAACACCATCAGAGGTGTCACCAACAAACATCACCCTCTTAAAGTACTCCTGCACATGAGTGATAACTAGCTGTACTAGATATAAAATATGGGTAAGAAATGTTTCCCGTCAGTAATCTTAATTAATTAATTGCTGGGCAGTTCTGTGTGAAGGAGACTGTGGCAGAAGGATGTATTCCTTAAGCTTGAATGTACAGAGCAGTCACTTGGGGAACTTAATAAAAGCAGATTTGAATTCAGTAGGTCTGGCCGAGAGCCTGGGTTCTGGATTCTCAACAGGCTTCCAGGTGATCCTGATGTAGCTGCTCTATATGCCACACTTTGAGTAGCAAGAATAAGGGAAAGACAATTGGATCAGAAGTTAGAAGTTCAAGGATGTCTGCTGTGTGGCTTTGGAACTAAGTACCCTGATGTAAGAATGGGAAAATCATACTTTTCCTGCTCCCATCTGTGAATAATGTGAATATATGTAAAACTTGCATATGTGTGCTTTGAAACTACAATATTTTAAATGCAGAAGATTTCTTATAAATAATATAAATAGCATAAATTTAAATTATAATAAAATAATATAATAATGTAATATCCCTCAGATTTAGCAATCCTGAGAACAATGTATGAACGGCATGTCTCTTTCATACTAGTTTATCACTTCCACCTCCTCCTTCCACATCCTTCCTTCCAAAATAAACACACCTGTTAAATAAAACAAGGAGATGAGAAAACCGAATATCTCACTCAGGCATTGTCTTTTAGCAAGTATTTACTGAACATCTATGGAGGTCACATATTAGTGAAAATAAACTTGCCACGCTTTAGCATATGACTTTAAAAAAATGGAAAGTGACAAAAGTTTAAAGAAGACTTAGATTTCAAAAAGGTAACGGGGAAATTTTAGGTACTTTAGGAAATCGAGTACCATCTTGAATTCAGAAGACTTGCAGTAACATAGGCTTATCCTGAGTATCATCTGTTTATATCTTTGCCTTACAATGTGAAAGAATTTAACGAAAAAGAATTTTCTTGGCATTGTTTCTGGCATCATGATGAAACTATATCTGTAGTAGAGTGGGGAAAAAGTAATATTACCTCATGTTTCTAAAATAGCTGTTCTTATATTAAGATTTTTTTTTCTTTTCTATGCCAGAGACTTATAGCAAAGACATTATCATCGCCTCTAAGAGAAGTGCTGGCAATCATTGAAGAACTGTCATCTATCTTAGATAACGGCAATTTAACCACATGGTAAAACGCTACTGTCACTTGATGCATTTTGATGGGAAGAACGTCATTGATGTTTTATTTCTCCCATGAATTTTAATGGGAAATAAACCATTAGTGACAAAACTGACTATAGTATACTTCTCTGACACTGTAACAATTGTGCATTTAAAAACTGACAAGTGCCTCTTGTGTGTGTTTTTTTAAACTATGTTCATTTTACATGTATTACTCACTTATAAATACATTCTGAAGGCAACTTTCTTCTCTGTTTCCTTAGCAGTGATGATCTGGCGGCTTGGCAGGGCATATCAGAAGATAGGACTTTTACATGGGGAACACTCAAGGCCAATTACAGGGATTTTTGTTCTGAGGACCTGTCTTTAAATATCCTCTTACAACACTGTCTGGAGGTGGGAAAGGAGGATAAAGACAGTAAACGTCTCATCTCATTTATATATTCCAGTTTAAAATTACTTTTTTAAAAAGCAGTTGATAGAGACCTTATATTTAAAATTAATACTTTAGACATACATTTTTCTCTCTTCTTTTGAGGAATTCTAAGTTTTCTGTTTCCAGGACCATCAGAAACCAACACACAAGTGCTGATCACCTGCTCGAAAGTCAGTTTGAAGATTTCCCCAGCAAACATTGAATCATTTAATAAGGTTTTCAAGGTTCAAATTAAATGCAAGAAGACAAAAGACACTCATTTCCATAGGTGCTGACTGGGAATGCTTGAGCAGATTGAGATCTAGAAATAGACTGACACCAGGCAGGTTTGCGTGAGTCACCTCATTTGAGAAAGCCCAAACTTCCTCTCTTCAAATCCCTTGGTGTTTCTCAAGCATACCGGCCAGATCGCTCTGTCTTTAATGATTTGGAAGTATGCCACCTCATCTCTCCTCCAGACTTGGCTGCTGAAGGGAGCTTAGAGGCTCCGCGCCATCTGAGTCCAGAGGAAATGAATGGCACAGCTGAATATCATCAGGGTAATGATGGTATCTCATTGCTCTCTAAATCTATTATTTGGGACAGAAATAGAGCAGGGATTTTCCTGGCATTTCAATTATAAGAATTAGAAGGGAAATGTGAAAAATGTAGGGGCAGTGAGGGGAAAGTTTTGGAGAGAAACCCAGAGTGCATTTAACCTTCCCTTTTCCCATTAGTGAATACAATATTGCAAACTAGAGATTCGCTTTCAGTTTTAAAACAATCCATTTCCTAAATGATTTAACTTTCTAAAAATATTCAGTGGAATTAATTTTTGTTAATTGGTTGTCTTAATAGTAGGATTTTTAATGAGGGAGGCAATGTGCCCCGAACCTCTTGTACATTCTGTAAATCTTCATCTCAAATTCCGGTCACTGCTGTGGTCACCGGTTAAATTTGGTGCAGGTGCACTGGATGGGGCCTCTCCTTCTGCCTCTTACTCCCTTACCTATAGCCTCCTTGACACCTGAGACAGGAAGTTTGTGAACCAGAAATGATAGAGGAGCTAATGCTTTATGAATCAACTCCTGAACTACAAGGAGATAGGATCAAATAAGTAAAAGTATCTTTTTGTTTTGTTTTGTTTTGTTTTCCTGAAGTTTCCTCTGCTATTCTGAGAAGCATTTGACAGGTTTCATCGGAAGTTTCTTAGGGTTTAATACCAGTTATGCTTGGCAGTACACAGTGGGATGACACATCCTTGTGTTGTCTTTTCTACATTCCAAGACTCCTTCATTCCCATCTACTCCTCATTTCTGGTCCCTGGGATCATATGACCAATTAAACCTCTCCCAAAGGAGTTATTTTCTCAGGCATAGTTTCTAGGTAACATAGTCTAAGATGTGATTTCATTTCCTCTCTTTGGCTTTTCAGTCCGTATCAGATGGTTCCAGTCAATACTTTCCTAAACTTTGGTTTGAGGTCATAGAATTAGAAGACTCATGCTTGAGGAGTATTCAGAAATTTATATTCTCAGAGAATGATCCAAAAGGAAACTCAAGGCTAACAGACACCACCGTTACATTCTTCCCTGGTTCTGTGTATGGCCATAATCCCAAAGGGAACTCAAATTATTTCCCTAACCCATATGATAAGCAATATTTGTGCTGATCTTCAGAAATGGTTAAAATCACTGATACATTTCTAGGGAGTAGACACTGAAGTCAGTTTCTTAACAATATTTAGAGTATGTTTAAGTCTGATTTGGCTTGATTTCAGTTTTATGTTCATGGTGTGTGTGTGTGTGTGTGTGTGTGTGTGTGTGTATGTGTATGCAACGTTTCCCAGTTCAGTGGTTATATATGCACACGGGGAAAAATACCAGCTCCTGAAATATTTTATTATGGCTTACTAGAAAGGTGAAAATGTCACACAGCTTCCCACCCAAGAGTGCATTATGTACACATTTTTCACTGACTAACAGGATTTCATTACCAGGTAGAACACTAAGTGTTTGAATTGATTTATGGACTAAATAAATGTGATTTTATTACCGTCTTTTTTGGTGATCGTCTGCATGCTGTGGGAAATTCATGACAATCTTGAGTTCTTGGATCATGTAGGCTATTTTTCTATATAAAGACTTTTACTGAACAGTTTATTAGGTAATCAACTGTTTATTCTTTGCAGGCCACATCATCTTTAAAATTTTATTTAATACACTATACACATCATAAAGATAATGTGCAGAAAATGTGGAAAGAATTAGGCATTACATATTTATAAAGCTTTAGTCTCCAAGAATCAGAGGTTTAAAAGGGTATGTAAGTATTGGTACAAACAGTGTATATATTAATAAATATTTTCATGTATTCAAACATGAAAAAATATTTGACATACTATACATGTGCATAAGTAATGATAAAATAGTATTTATATTAAAATATATTCACGTATGCAAATAAAGAGCTATGGTGTCTAATTGGAATTTTTCTCAGTAATATTCTAATCTTATCTCAAAATTAAACAAAATTGGCAAAAATGTAACAAATATTTGTAGCATACTAGATAAAAACAGATTTTGGCATCTAACTTCTGTGAGTTCAAATAAAGTTGGGTGAGTTGTTTAAATTCTCCAATTTAAGTTATACTCTTTATAAAATTTAAATAATAACTAATACACAGAGCTTACTATATGCTGGACAGGCTTTAAGTATATCAATTCATTATTTGGTCCTTTTAACAAACCTATGAGATACTATAGTATCATTTCTTAATTTCAATAAAAGGATAGAGAGATTCAGGGAGTCAGTGGAGGCAAATTGACAGTAAACAGTAGAGCCAGGATTTGAACCTATGCTGTCATCTCCACGGTCTGTGCTATAGTTCTCAAAAGTAATATGTAACTCATGGGTGTTGTGTTTTGTTTTGTTCTCAATGATTAAATGTTACAAAATAGGTAAAGCTCCCCATACAGTGCCTGGCGTGTTGTGAACCTTCTCTGTAAGGTTATTGTTAATTGGTGTTTGCTGTCATCCCCACCACAGATTTATACTGACATTGAAGAGTTAGCCTGTCCCAGGATAGGAATTGCTGAAAAGTTAGAGTTTCTTTAACACAACGTAACAGGGGTATATCTTGAGCTAACACCTGATCCAGCCTTAAACCTTAAAAGTCTGCTTCTTTTCTTTTTGGAAGAGAGGGTGGGAAAAGAGCTAGGAAAAAACAAACAAACAAACAACAGTGTGGTTACAGCCAGTGCTCTTGGTTACTCCCCGAATTAAGGCAAGAGACATTTTATGTATTTTGCCTGGGCATTAAAAGGCTAAAGTTTACACATTTGCAAATGTATTGTCAAACTCAAATCTTTTTACTAAGCAATTTGGTCCCAGAGCTAAATTGCTATCATATGTATGTCAAAGATTTGTTTGCAGTTAATCCTTCTTTGTTTTGGTTGATATTTTTTCCTCATTTTTTCCAACTTTATTAAGGAATAATTGACAAACATTAAGTATATATACTTAAAGTGCATAATGTGATGTTTTGATATGCATATACATTGTGAAATGAATGCCAAGATCAAGATAATTAACAAACCCATCATTTTGCATAGTTAACTTGTGTGTGTGTGTGTGGTGAGAATGCTTAAGATCTACTTTTAGCAACGTTGAAGTGTACAAGACTGAATTATTTTAATGAGCCACCATACTGTACATTAGATCATCAGAACTTATATAACTGAAAGTTTGTACTTTCAATATTTATTCTGAATCAATATCAGAAGGAAAAAGGAAACAGAACCCAGATATTTGGAATATATGGAAGGTGCATCCTTTTTTTTTTTTTTAAGGCATATACAGTTTAGGATTGGTAAGTGTTTTTTAAAAAATTGGAGTTTTGGGGGCACCTGGATGGCTCAGTGGGTTAAGCCTCTGCCTTCAGCTTGGGTCATGGTCTCAGCAACCTGGGATCGAGCCCCGCATTGGGCTCTCTGCTCAGCAGTGAGCCTGCTTCCCCCTCTCTCTGCCTGCCTCTCTACTTGTGATCTCTCTCTGTCAAATAAATAAATAAAATCTTTTAAAAAAAATTGGATTTTTTAAGGAAGCCTGGGTGTCTCAGTGGGTGATGCTTCTGCCTTCAGCTCGGGTCATGGTCCTGGGGTCCTTGGTGTCTTGGGATGGAGCCCTCATCAGGCTCTCTGCTCAATAGGGATCCTGCTTCCCCCTCTCTCTCTGGCTGCTGCTCTGCCTACTTGTGATCTCTCTCTCTGCCAAATAAATAAATAAAATCTTTTTAAAAATTGGATTTTTTAAAAAATCTCTTAAGAGCACCTATTTCAATACCATAACTATTCATCTATAAATGTCCTCTCTAGCTGGGAGAATTCATCACTGACTTTTTTTTTACCAGGCCAGACATAATGTGACTCTTTCTAACTAGAGTGTTGACTAGATAATGAAATCTATATTATCACTGTGCTTACAAGTAAGAAATTTGTTCCTTCATAATATGGTTACATTGAGAAGGAACATTAAGAATGTCAGTACATTTCTTGACTATGATCTGTACAACTAAATAGGGATGGGGACCACGAAATCTATTGAAAAGAAAGCAACACAATTTTTAAAAATGAACAACAAAAACATCCTTGTTTTAAATTGTAGTTATGTAGCAATTTTTTATGCAGTTTTTAAGAGTTTAGAGTCTGGACGCAGAGAGGCTTTGAATCTCATACCCACAAGACAACATGAAATCAGAAGTCTTAGCAAGCAGGAAACATACATTTCAAGTCCTTGGCAACTTTGCCAGTGGCAAGACTTAGAGCTTTACCTTAAATATTTCATTATATCTCATTTTAGGATTGACATTAGTCCTCAGAGTCAATGTTAAAAACAATGCTAAAAACATACATATACAGCTAGTTCCAGATATATTGTACCCCAGTTTTTTTCTCGAGTGTAGGCTTTTCATCATCCCCACTAACCCTCATCCTGCTCCTTGAAGTACCACACCCCCTAGTTTGGTGTCACAATCAAGACTCCATTTTCTAAGGGTGTCATTAATTCATTAAACACTAACTGACTACATGCAGGACCAGTCAGGGACTAATTAGTAATAATATGCGGTAATTGTCCTCAAGGGGCTTATAGTATACTGAGGCAAAAGAATGACAGCAGAAAAGAGTGAAATAATATTTGTAATAAATTAGCTAATAAAGATAAAACCTATGGGAACAAAGGGAAGCAGCACCCTACTTGGAGTAGACTAGGATTGGGGTTACTGGGGAAAATGCCCCAGAATGCCCACTTAAATTCTAAAGTATTACTGGGGATTAGATAAACGATAGATAAATGATACGGACTTGGAAAGAAGGGTATATAATATAGTTTCTATATTATATAGAAATATTTTTATACTTATATAGTATATGGTATATATATAGTAATATTTTTATTACTTCTTGAGTGTCAAAACACTCTATTAACCAATTTTTAATGTAACTTCCCACTGAAATGAAAGCTGAAGTTTATGCCTAATTTCTATAATATCTTTCATCAAAACTTCTTGGTACAGAATAAAGAGAAGAAAAAGTGTGAGCAAAAATCAATGATATTAGGTAGAATGAAAGATACTGCCGTATGTCAGTGACTCCCAAAGGGAGGGAGGCAGTGGGCATTTGGCAATGTTTGGGCACAACTTTTGATTGTCATAACTTTGGCGGGGGGTTGCTTATGGCATTGAGTGGACAGAGACAGAGACGCTGCTAAATATTCTGCAGTGCTCAGGACAGCCCCTGACAACAAAACAAAGAATATCTAGGCCAAAGTGTCGCAAGTGCAAAGATTGCAAAGCCCCGCCCTAAGCTGATAATTGGGAATTATGCATAAACACAAAATAGTGTTAATATCCAATGTGTTTAGTTTCCTAACACAAAAAACAAAAACAAAAATAAGAGGGCCACTACTTTTTATCACTCACGTAGATTGATACAAATAAATTAGTGACTGTTTTTGCAAAGCTGAGAGTGATGCTTTCACATCTTGCAACCATTGTGTATAGCTCAGAGAATAAGGTTTCTATAATTATTTAAAAAGACCTGGTAAGGAAATCCCATGGCATCTTGAACAGTGCATCGTACTGACTTAAGGAACACTGAATCATTTTCTCATGTCCAGGTTAAACTACCTTGTAGCAATTTTGTTTCTTTCTAACTATACCCTTGGAAAGGAATCTTTAAGAATTTTGGCTAGAAAGATGCTTGTACTGTGATGAGGACAGGTTCAACCAAGGGCTCCTGTGGCATGATAAGTTATTACTTATCAACCTCACTCTGTTCAAGTTCTGGCCTCTAGTTTTGCCAGCTCTGAAAATCATCCTTGTGTTTCCTCTAGCCTTGGTAATACATTGGAGTAATGACTTTTTATACAAAGCACACAAACACGCACACACACACCACACACACTTGTGGGTGATTGGTAAAATATTAATTTAAAATGACATTAAAGGAGTAGACTAAAGAGACATATGTGATGTGTTATCTTGGATTAGGTCCTAGAATGGAAAAGCGGATGTTAGTCTAAAAACAAAATAAACCAAAGCAAATGAAAAACCTGATGAAATTCAAATAGTCTGAAGTTTAGTTAAGAGGAATGTACCAATGATACATTCTGTTTTGACAGTTACACCATGGTTACGTAACATGTTTACATTAGCGGAAACTGGTGGAGGGTACATGGGAACTCTGTGCATGATCTTTATGTTTTTTCTGTGAATCTAAAATTATTCCAAAATAAAGATTTTATTTCCTTAAAAAATTAAATTGAAGAGGAGAATAAAATGAATGACTTGTTAAAGGTTTTTCATTTTGAAAGCAAATTAAAAAAAAACTACAAATTAAAAAAAAACATACATACTAAAATAATTTGTTGCAATTGTGTAACTGAAATACAATTATGTATAACTATTTACGGTTGTGTTTTTAAACTCTCTTGTTTCATTAAAATCCTAATCCTCTTGTTTTAATTTTACATCAAAGCGAATATGTGGACCATACATTGCAAATCAGAGGTTTGTTGTCCAGAAATAGCTTATACTTTTTCCTATAATAAATTGCTGTATCTTAAAATTTTTCTAACATTTGAAATATTAAATATTTTGCATAAACATCTAGATTCTCAGCTTTTGAAAAATTAGAACTGGAAAACTTGGCCTGCATTCAGAAATATCCGAACATTTTGAGTAAAGGTTTCTTCCTTTATCCTGGGCATATGCTTGCCAGATGGCCTCATACCCCCATTTTTTTATTTCCCACTCCCAGCCCAATTACCAGGTGGGTCAACTGTGCTTTTGAGCAAGTGACATCTAATTATGCAATTTATTTTCCAGTCCTCAATATTAAATAAATATGGGGTTTTCATGTCTTATTAATCTAAATTTTGAGATATTTAATTTAGCTAATTTACCTGTTACCATATCAGGATATAGAAATTGTGTTCTGGAGTTCCACTTATGAAACATTTTTAACCTGTTTATGAGACTAAAAATGTTTGTTTCACCCAGCTGTTATCTGTGGCAGGTAAATGATAGATACAGTTTCCTTTTCCATCCAATGTTTAGATAATTTGGAACCACTTTTTTTGTTCTGTTTTTCTCTGAATGATAGTTTTGTACCAAGACCTTTCTACTTCCCAAATAGTAGAAATTTTTTTTCAGAACATTGTCTTAGATTTACATAATCATGCTATCCTTGAGTGGTATAAACTCAAAAGTGATCTTGGTGGTTGACAATCTTAGAACCTTATATTTTGTTCCTTGAAATCATGAATGATAATTTTAAAATATCTTTTTGTATAGAGAAATAGACTCTATGTTTTTCATATCCTAGAATTCACTGACCCAGTTCTCAGATGTGGTCTCCCAGTCTTTTTTCCTTTTCTATAGTTCCCTTTGTAAACATCTTGGATGCCACATCAGAGGCATATGCCGCTCATTGTTAGTCAGGAAAGAACCTCTAATGAAACCCCATTATTTAGAGAAATGGTTGTCTGTCATGTGGCCTTCATATCATCAAGGACGTGTTAAGCCTGTTGGTATAAATTAAAAAAAAAAATGGAGAGAAGATAATACATCTACCTAAAACCAAACTGTTTTTAGATACTTAAAAAATTGCTTAGCAGCAACACCATGATGTAAAATCTAATCACAATGGTTTCAAATAATTCATGCAAGCATATTTAAAGAATTCAAAGAAAAATATTAATAATTAATTTGGTTGTTGGATACACTTAAACAATATACATTTTTTTCTTTTTTTTAAAAATTCGATATAATCATTTTCTGACATTGTTGTCCCTCTTTCCCATGCCCTAAGTTATATTCTATTGATGGCCTCATCATAAAGGACTAGTGCTTTATGAGTTCACTCCTCAGATTAAAGCAAATCACACACACACATACACACACACGTATATATACATATACATACATGTACCTGCAAATACATATACATACATATACACATGCATACATATACATATATGTGCATACACATGTTCATACACACACACACACACACACACACAGAAGCATACCTTGGAGATATTGTGGGTTTGGTTCCAGACCACCAAAAATAAAGCAAATATCACAATGAAGTGAGTCAAATGAGTGTTTTGGTTTCTCAGTGCATATAAAAGTTATGTTTCTACTATACTGTAGTCTATTTAAGTATATGATAACATTATGTATAGAAAAAAAACAAAAAAATTTATTGCTAAAACAATGTTGTCCATCATGTGAGCTTTCAGGGAGTTGTAGTCATTTTGCTGGTGGAGGGTCTTGCTTTGATGTTGATGGCTGCTGGCTGATACAGGTGGTGGTTGATGAAGGTTGAGGTGGCTGTGGCAATTTCTTAAAAAAAAACAACAAAAAAAACAACATCAGTGAATTTTGCCACATCAATTCACTCCTTTTTTGCTACACTTCTCTGTCACATGAGATGCTGTTTGATAGAATTTTACCCACAATGGAACTTTCTAAGTTGAAGTCAGTCCTCTCATACCCTGCCCTGTGACCAAAGATATTTATGTAATATTCTAAATCCTTTGTTGTCATTTCAACAATCTTTATAGAGTCTTCACCAGGAGTAGATTCCATCTCAAAAAAATCACTTTCTTGGCTCATCTTAAGAACCAGCTTCTCATTCGTTAAAGTTTTGTCATGAGATTGCAGCAATTCAAAAGCAATTCAAATATAATAATAATGAAACAGTTTGAAATATGAGAATTACCAAAATGTGACGCAGAGACATGAAATGAGCAAATGCTATTGGAAAAAATGACACTGACAGACTTGCTAGATGCAGGGTTGCCCTGAAGCCTCATTTGTAACAAATGTAATATCTGCAAAGCACAACGAAAGGACGATGGCTGTCCTTTTAGGAATGTCTGGACTTTCCTCGTAGCCTTTTTCATGATTATATAATCTTGTAAAGTGCTGTTTCACGTCTGTCTTTCTCCCCAGAATGTGAGGCGTATGAAGGCAGGGCTGGTCCACAACTGTGTGTTCACTAATTCTCATACTGTTGAGTGCATCTGTTTTTTTTTTTTTTTAAATAGTGAATGACTGAGTAAATAAATGACTAAATATGCTATGCCCTTGCATTCAAAACTAAATAGAATTATATTTAAAAAAATAAGTGTATAGGGTAAAAAAAGGACATGACTTGACTTTTTCATTCTTATCCCCAGTCCTCTAGTTTTTAGTTTTTTAAATCCATGCCTCATATGACATCTGGACTGATTAACTTAATTACAGACACAGTTAAGTCAAGTGCCCTTCAATACACCCAAAGTATCCCCCTTAGTTTTGAAAACAACAACAACAACACCTAAAATCCAACAACTTCCTTGGCCTATCCTGTATGGCTTTCCTTGAAGAGCTGTTTATTTACCTCTCTAGTTCTACCTAAAGAATCTCCTCAGCTCCAAACAACCTTAGATGTTCTGGGAATTAATTTTCTTATATACAATATGCTAGCTAGTGCATCTGCTTAGAAGCCCATCCTGGTTTCTACTTGGAGTCCATGTGTCCTAACTTTTCAACATTCAACTTTGACATCATCTCAAGGATGACTTCTCTAATTTCCTAAGCTGCAAAAATGTGCAGTTTCTGTGTTCCCATTAACACCTGCTTACCTTTATACTCGTAACTCATTTTTAAAATGAACTATTTGTGTTTTTAAGACTTAAAGTCTCTTAAATAAATGATACCATCTTATTCATTTTTTGCATTGAACTTTCTAAATTAATGTTTGGTGTTGAATAAATATCTCCTTGAAAAATTACAAAAACCTGGGCGCCTGGGTGGCTCAGTTGGTTAAGCGACTGCCTTCGGCTCAGGTCATGATCCTGGAGTCCCGGGATCGAGTCCCGCATCAGGCTCCCAGCTCCATGGGGAGTCTGCTTCTCCCTCTGACCTTCTCCTCGCTCATGCTCTCTCTCACTGTCTCTCTCTCAAATAAATAAATAAAATGTTTAAAAAAAAAAAGAAAAATTACAAAAACCTATCATCATTTATCATTCGACCTTTCAACTAGGAGGAAAAATTATCTAAAATTTCAAGTGATTTCCAAATTATCCTGAGATGTTTCTTTGAGAATTACCTCTTTTTCTCACATTTTAATTAGAACATTTAAATGATAAACTTTGGTCTTTTTTATTATCTTTAAGTGTATTTTACTTTAATTTTTCTTGAATAAAAAACTTTACTGAGCATTTATTGTGTTTTATACACTAAGTCAATTTTTTTTTGTCCCTAGGAGATACAAGATATAATATAAAGGAATGCAGTATTTAAATAATTAAAATAGAGTAAGAATGCTCTAATACAAGTAAGGCTTTGGAAAAATGAATTTTAGCTAGCAGGTTAAGAGCTAAAAAAGAATATTCCAGATGAAGGGAACCACATATGAAAAGCTATGTAAGTAGCTTAGAGCGTGATGCATTTTGAAATTACAAATTGACTCCTAATGTTTCCTGCCTTGTTTGATGTACATCAGATAGTCTTCTCCCTGATTTTAAATTCTGGGAAGTACAAAGCCTTCTAAAAGATGTCAGTGATTTTTTTTGGGGCCAGTAGGTAGAAATTTAATGTCTAATAGTTAATTCTGGCTTTAAATTCCTGCTTTCTGATTTTCTGGATTATGTCAGTTTTACATAAATTTGAGTGGACACTGACCTAGTTTCCTCTAAAGAAACAAAAAACCAGTTTTTAAATGTACAAGTGACAACCTACTCAGTGGATCTTCTAGATAATTTGGGAAAGGCTGCAGTCAGTCTATCAAAGGTAGAGCAATAGTTTGAAGCCAAATAATACATATTCTTACCTATTAAACCCTTTGTCAAAGTAGTTGCTTAAACCTCCCCCCCATCTTCTTTACTATCTACCCTCTTTTTCTTTCTTTCTTTTCTTCATTCCACCAACTCTTTCCTCATGAATGATCTTAAAAACACTATGGTTTCTAGATGTATTATGCATAATAATTAATCTCATTCTAGCCTACCGCCTAACTGATCTGTTTCTTACTGGCAACCTTAGATTAAGTTGGATTTTCTTTTATTTTTCTCAAAAAGCAAACTGAAATCATAAATTCATACTGTCATTTCTATTACTGATTCAATGCCATATGTCCTCTCATCCTAATACAAATAGGGTGACTCAGTGAGACAAAGAGCAGGAAGAAGCAGGATTGTATAAAAACTTAACCTTCATGACTAGGTTAAATTATGAACAAGAACTAGAAAAAGAAAAATAAAGAATCTCCTTACTTTATTTTTGACTTAAAAAATAAGTCCATTATATTTCTCACTTTTAAAAGGAATTGCATTTGCTGGGTTTTAATCAGATTTATCTGATCCTGTACAGTCTGCCTTTTGCTGATTTTCATTCTGTCCCTTTCATGGTATCTCCTCTGTTTTCCAGTTTTCTGCTTTGGGTTCATTTCATTATTATTCCACATTGATATGCTTCCTTTCAGTGAAGACATGGATTAGACTTGCCATTCTTATGTAGATAATGCTCAGATATATTGGAAGATTAGTCCTAATTGTTACTCCACTTCTGACACTTTATCAGCTTCTCATGAAGACATAGGGACTGGGATGTCCAATGAAATATTATTAAATGGAACTACTTATTGATAGTTCCACACACGGATTTAAATAGGTTTTATCTTTCACCTTCAGATGTGGGGAGGGAGGTGGGAGGGTTAAGGGGGCAAGAGGGAGGTGTTTCATAACCAAGAGTCCACAATCTGAGAATTAAAATTGATTCAGAGAGTAGTTTCTATAGCTGTTTATCTGAAGCTTAACAATAGGTTTTTGATGTCTGGGTAAATCATCATGTTTTTCTAGGTAGATATATATGTATTAAACAAAGTAAAATTAAAAACAAAATAAATTCTGGTGTATTAAAAGGGTTATAACCATATTTCAGGTCACTACTTAAATTCCACATGTTTGTTAGATTGTTACAAATTAAACTTCCATGTAGGAATTCCCTTCATAATAAAATCATCTCTGTACTTGATTTTCTAAACTATTTGGAGTTTCCTTCCCAGAAAGAAAGTGCAAGAGAAAGATAAAATGTAGCTGAACAGAATTCTTCAAAACATATGTCAGATATTGTGCAGAAAGACTAAAATTCTGACACTCAACCCAGAAATCTGTACTTATTTAGTGGAGTTCTATTTTCTATGTGAAAACTCCACAATTCCTACTTATGCCCATTAAAAGAACAAATGATATTCTGGTGGTGTTCTTCTCACTTGTCTTATTTTCCTTTGTCCACTGTGATAATAGATTTCTACCATGTTTCATCCATTTTGTTACAGCAAATCTTTTATTATGTCAGTTGAAAATTAATTCCCAAGCTCATTTCATTTTCTGGGCATTTTTCCCTCCCTAGATTACTAATTCCTTCATTGAAAATATTTTATTTTAATGTAAAAAGTATTTTTCACAACTTTGCAAGTATTTATTTGAAGTTAATATAGCTCAAACTAGAACTCCTATAACTTCTATCTTAGAAACTAATTTTCTGAGCCACTTTATTTTCTCAATTTTTCATCTGTGCATTGTTTTATATTTTACATTTGCCAGCATGGGATGATTTTTTTTTTTCTCTCAAATGTCCCTAAAAATATTTCAGTTCAACCATCTCTAATAATAGTCACATGTTAATTAAAAAAAAAAAAAAAGATAATGTCTTATGAAGTGCTACTGCGGAAATGGGCAGCTTGTTATTTTGTAGCTTGCTCTGATCAGAATGAATTTGTTCTTTATACAGTTTCTACAAGAGCCATGGGAGAAAGTCTCCTAAATCACCGAAAGAGGAAAACAAAACTTAGAAAGAAAACAAGTATTTTTCTATGTTACTTCCTAAGAATAGCTTTTCCTCATCTGTTATTTACTTCCATAGGATTTCTTGATCTATTACCCCCATAGTATTTTATAAATCCAACTTACTTATGGGTGATTTTTACTTGTCATTTTATGAGTGCTTTTTTCCTTTATTTTCAAAAAGATAATTTCTTAGTCTAACACACATTTACAAAGATTCTTCATCACTAATTTGCTACTCCATGTAAGAGCTATGAAAAATAACTTGGATATCTGTTCCATTAGTAAACATCCCTGCATTATGAAAGCCACTGCACCAAGAGTTAACAGAGGTGAAAAACAAGGTCTTGTCCACAGAAGATTATAAGTGTGTATACATCTTGTAAAACAAAGCATGCCATAGAATTGTCAAGTAGTGTGTCACTCAAAGAAGCAGTATGTCCTATCAGGAAGCTGATTCAATTAACTTCAAAGCAATCATTGAGTTGCTGCAAATTTGTTATTGCTGTAAATTTGTTATTGCTGTAAATTTGTTGTTGCTGTGAAGTTCTTAAAATGTTATAATTGTACTTTCTATCAGATCACTAGCACTTGACCACCTTTATACATCTGCTGTTCAAATAAATGTTCTGTGAAGACTACAATCCATTACAGAACCCTGAGTGGAGGAATTAGGAATACTTCTAACAAAAAGAAGTGACACATCAGCTTGGCTTTGTTTAAATGAATAGAATTTCTGCAGGGGGATATAAGAAGTAATAATATTTTAGACTTGGAAAACATCATAGAAATAAGTGGAAAATGATAAAGGGTGTAATACATTCAAAGAAGAACAAGAATTTTTTTTTTTTTCTGGCACAAATTGAATGTCTACTGTATAAAATGTACTGGAAAAGAAATCTAGGTCCTCACAGTTTGGAATTTATTCTATAGGAATCAGAGATCAAGTTTTTTAAATGAAGTAAAATAAGTCTGTCTTTTAGAAAGATAAATATAATAACACTAAGATGGATGGGACACAGAGAAAAATCAGTATAAGGAAGGAGTTAAGCAGCTATTTCTAGTTCAAGAAAAGATGGTGATGAAGTACTGGGTACTGAGAAGAGAAGAAAAGAAGGAAAATGGAATGTTTCAGATGAGAAATACACAGGTCTTGAGGAGTGTTTATGTCTGTATGGGAGGGAAGTGGATGGATGAATTAAGAGAAGTTTATTTAAAAGCTCCATTAAAACATTTTATAGAATGTCTAGCAAGTAGAGAAACATTTACTCTAGAAATAGGAAATAGAAAAAATGGTAATATAAATTTGAAAGCTATCAGCACAGAAATGATTGTTGTAGTCAAAGTAGTGAATTAGATTAACTATTCAGAGAGAACACTGAACAAAGAAAAATAGTCCATGTAATCAATTTATAATTCTGCTATCTAGGGGTCAAATGCAAAGGGAAAAAAATAGAACAAGAACACAGGGTATGGAGCATAATGATTTAAAACAATTAGGTAAAAATCAAGGGAGTTCAGGACTGTGTAAGGGAAGGCAAGATAATTTCAAATAAAGCCTATCAATACTTTCCATTACTGCTAAGAGATCAAGTATGTGGAAAAAATGAAGAGATACTAGATTTAGCAATTAGGAGTTCATTTCTGGCACTGTGAAAGCAATTCAATACCCAAATGAGAGAAGTCAGCTGTAATACATTCAAAAGTGAATGGGAGGGGTGCCTGGGTGGCTCAGTCATTAAGCTATCTGCCTTTGGTTCAGGTCATGATCCTAGGGTTCTGAGATTTGAGTCCCACATCAGGCTCTTTGCTCAGCAGAGAGCCTGCTTCTCCCTCTGCCTGCTGCTCCCTCTGCTGTGTGTGCTCTCTCTCTCTCTGATAGATAGATAGATAGATAGATAGATAGATAGATAGATAAATAATTTAAAAAATAAAATACTATCTGGATTGCTTAACCCATGGCTTTGTTTCTTACTCTTTGTGGATTTTTGTTAACACAGTATTACGTAACTAGACCTCTCTCTAATATAAGTTATAATGCCTCACACTGTTATTCATAATTAATTTTCAATTAATGTTGAAAATATTGAGTTTGTGAACTTTAGGGTATAAAAAATGCTCTTAACTTTGATAAGGGGCATAATGCCCTAATATACATTTCACTGTGGTTATAATTATACAATTTTTAATTTAAAGTCTGTTTGCAAAATACTTTATTGCTAAAATTTTGCATGCAGTATAGACTCACTTTTAAAATGCAATTTCTCTTTTAGTGAAGACGTGTGGCTCTAATCTTCAAGGACCAAGTGGCACCTTTACGTCTCCCAACTTCCCATTCCAGTATGACAGTAACGCGCAATGCGTCTGGGTCATCACAGCAGTGAATACAAATAAGGTAAGGGAAAACCAGCTGTGGTAGAAAAGCATAATCATAAAGACCAAGGCAAAGAGATCATGAGGAAAATGCAGTAAAGACAGTTCATAACTGAAGTTTGATTTCTGCAGTATTTTCTACTTATTCTCTAAACATAAACCTATATGAGAATTTTGGAAAAAATAAATTTTAAACAGTACAGTTCTACTCCCAATTACTAACATAAATAACAACACATTCAAGTCATAAATTAATGTTTTCTGAGATATATTTTTGAAGTTGTAAGTACATATTTCTTTTTCTGGTTTTTATTGTTTTTAAAGAAGCCATGAAGCATGCCTTTTCACTTCATATTTTTTCTTCTCGACCTATCATTCAGATGCATCATGTTTTGGTATATAGCTTAACTTTTGTTTCACTGTTTCTCTATTACCATAGGTCATATAGCTATTCCTTATTATAAGAAGTTGGTTTTAATGTGGTCTGTCCTAATTGAGGATCCACATTGTGGATATTTTAAAAGGTTAGATTGTCTTTCTGTTTCACTAGAAATGAGAAATACATCTAAACATGCATATCCCACAATACTTTGAATAAAATTATTATGCTGAACAAGTGTAGGAACAGATGAAAACTTAGCAAGTTTTCTTGTCTTCTCTCTCTCCTTCTTCTCCTTTTAAGAAGGACCTAACCAGGCAGAATCAAAATTCCTCTCAGATTGTATATCTTTCCTAGGTTAAATTAAGGGAAGTTTCATAGTAGAGCACATAAAACTGGTTTAGATTGTAGTTCAAATACTGATTTAGAATTTACTGTCACCTTTGATCAAGTTATTTAACCTCTCTGTAATTCTGTTTCTCTATCTATAAAAATGTGGATACTAAGAATATGCATTTCATAGTGAGCTGTGAGAAATAAATGAGGTAATAAGTACAGAGGGCTTAATATAGTAAGGACTTAAAACACATTAACTCATCGTTATTAGATAAAATATGTTCTACCTGTTTTAAAAATCAATTCAGGGGTCAGTGACACTTACCTCATAGAAAAGTCCTGATTTATGAATCAGAAGAATTAGATCAGAAGCTTATGCTGTCCCAAACCATCTGAGTAAACTTGGGAAAAATCACTGTATCTAAACTTTCAACTACATAAAGGAAATAATTTTACTCGCCCAACTTGTGTCATTAGTTCAATTCACCAAACATTTATTTGTCATGTATCCTCTCTGTGCAAATCATGGGTTGTTGAGAAAATTTTTAAAAAAATCATGAAGTACTTGAAAAACCAAGTTACATTTATTGAACACTTAGCAATATGCCAGATACTATTGATAGCACTTTTTATTAATTATTTAATCCTCATAAGACTCCTGCTGTGAAATAGGTACTTTTACTGTCTACACTTAACACAGAGGCTGAATAACTTGTTTAAGACCACATAGCCAGCAAAGGTCAGAGCTGTGTTATTCACAATGATACATCTCACAGGAAGGTATAAGTATCTTATACCAAGATAAACAGGAAGTAAATTCATTATAGTATGGAACAAACACATTGTATCAGTCTTACATTGAGATAGAAATCTTTTTGTGTCATGATAATTACCTATAATTGTCATCAAAGTGTGGTAATTATCTTCTGTTCTATAAAACGTCGGCTTTGCTAAGTTTAATTCATTCTCACTTATTGAGACACCTGAGGTTTCACAGAGGTCGTCACATTTCTCCTTGTTTATCTTACCCAATCTGCCAAACTTTTATCTCTTCTTTTTCTCCTAAAAAAAAAAAATCCAATTTTCTAAGGAAGACATAATTACTTTCACTTCTTTGCTATTTTTATCAAGTAGCTGACTGAGGACATTAATTTTTGATCTGTTGGTTTACCTCTATTTTTAAGATATCCTTATAGAAATTGGCTTTCAAGCATTTTTACCTGTGACCCATTGTTAGAATTATACTTTTACACTGTGGTCCAATTGACTCACATACACACACAGTACCACAAAATAACATTTTCCCTTAATATGTGAATACACTTCTCTGCTTTTTATTCTAATCTTTTGTGATCTATTTGTTTTTAAAATCTTGGTCATGCCTCAATAAATGGATTTCATGATGCATGTTATAATGGGTTTTAGCATAGTTTGAAAAATTGTGTTTTGCTTCTACGGATTCCTAGATCAGAACTCTTTTGAGGGGGCACCTGGGTGGCTCAGTTGGTTGTATCTGCCTTCTGCTCAGGTCATGATCTTGGGGTTCTGGGATCAGCCCTGTGTAGGGCTCCCTGCTCAATGGGGAGCCTGCTTCTCCCTCTCCCCCTGCCACTCCCCCTGTTTGGGATCCCCTTCTCTCTCTCAAGTAAATAAATAAAATCTTAAAAAAAAAAACAAACTCATTTTGGAAGTCAGTTTCTGGCATGAACCATTGGCACACAGCTTTCCTAGTTGGTGTAAACTTCAATGAACCAAGATGCTTAACTTCAATACCTATAATTTTCTTCATATACCATTGTTCAAGGTTTTCTTTATGTTTGATGATTTTTTAAAGATTTTATTTATTTATTTAACAGACAGAGATCACAAGTAGGCAGAGAGGCAGGCAGAGAGAGAGAGGAAGAGAAGGTTTCCCGCTGAGCAGAGAGCCTGACGTAGGGCTTGATCCCAGGACCCTGGGATGATGACCTGAGCCGAAGGCAGAGGCTTTAACCTACTGAGCCACCCAGGTGCCCCTGTTTGATGATTCGTATTTTTAAAATATTTTATTTATTTATTTTTTAGAGTGAGCAAGAGAGAGAGAGAGAATGAGCACAAGTGGCAGAGGGAGAGGGTAGAGGCAAGTTTTTTGCTCAGCAGGGAGCCTGATAATGTACTCCATCCCAGGACCCTAGGATCATGACCAGAGCCAAAGGCAGACACTTAACTGACTGAGCCACATAGGTGCCCTATGTTTGATAATTTTAAAAGCAATCATGGTGTTCTAAATATCCAAAACACGTATATGACTCGTGGCAAAAAATTTGAGATTTGAAGCTGGATGAAACTGAATGGAACTGTTTTCAAATCTGGTTTATCCCTTTCACTAGTAATACAGCTGTAGACAGGGTTTTTGAATCCTCTGAAATAGTTTTTCTTTTTCATCTATTAGAGGTAATTATATCATACCATAAAGTTGTTTTACTGACTAGATAAGAAAATATGAATTATCTCAAAGTAGAATAATTTTAAAAGACATCTGTCATTGGCAAATAATTCCATCTCATTAAGAAAGACTGATGATTCGCAGACTTGTGTCCCTGAAGAAAATAATACACTGTATGTTAAAAAAAAAAAAGAAATATGCTTGTCTTTAGTTATTTGTTAGATTTAAGTTGTGTATTGATGCAGAATAAAATGTCCCTCTGTACTATTGTCTTCCATCTTTGATTATTCAATTAATTAATTTATAGGTGACATAACATTAAATTAGTCATTTTTACTGGTCAGTTTACACACATAGCCATTAAGCTTACTAGAAATAAAGTATAATGACTGAGCATTACAGTCTTAAAGTAATATATGTTTTCAGGGTCACTTCATACTCCTTCCCCAAGCTTCTATAAGGGAATTTTTCCTTTAATTTTAGAATTTCAATGATGAACATAATTGAGGGCTTCCTCAGAACAGTAAGTTAAAATATTAGAACAAACACTTTAAACTAGCCTGGTCATTGAATTAATTGTTCTTCTTGCATTACGATATGCATTTGACATTAGCTCCATATGTGAAGTAAATACTTTTATGCCTTGAATTTCTCCTTAATTTGTATAAGGATGATCTCCCTTGATTTAATTGGTCTAGTGCATTTGTCTTCAATCTGATGTATGTGTGTTCTGGGGTACACAAACGATTCCCAGGGTGTTCTTGGGGGAAGAGGTGGGGACAGAACACCATTTTCATGTATTCTGCTTTCTAATACTGTCCTGCTTGAAGACCCTCTTCTATCTGTTTGTTCTCTTTTATCACTTTCCTTTTCATGATTGTCTTTCATAGTTTCAAAAGAGTGTTATGTATTATCTTCCCAGCTGAAAGTTTTACATTGCAAGCTGACGTTTTACATTATTTGAGTGTAAATAAAATTCCAGAGATCCAGACTAGAAAATTCCACATACACACAGTTCCTGAGGGGAGAGTCTTTTAGAACAAAACAAAAAATATATTCACTAGGAAATATTTGAAGGAACTATTACCTTATTTCTTCTAAACATCAAACTTAAAGTCCCTCCTCTATATCTCTTTATGTATGCGTGTATTTATTATGTATCTGTCATCTGTCTACCCACTTATCTTTGAATTTTTCTGTATCTCTGTCTATCCTAGAACTAGAATTTACAGTACATAGAATTATAGAGTAGTCTGACTTTTTGAACACATAGAATTTCTAATTTGTCTGATTGATTTTACAGTATCTGCACTTAAAATTATGCAATAGATATTTTCTAAAAACAAAATGGACTAATGTAAGATTTTAAGGAAACTATATTTAGAGTATTTGTAAAATTACAATATAGAACTTGCATCCTTTGCAGCTACTCACACTTAGAAAAAAAAATGTCTATTTAAAACTGTAGGAGAAAGTAGTTATCAAAATGCTTTGACCTATGTCTGCAAAATTGTTTCAGGGCTGTCTAGACCAGTATTGTCCACTAAAAATATGTGAGTCATATATAGAATTTTAAATTTTCTAATAGCTACATTTTTTAAAGATGAAATTAATTTTAATGCTGGATCTTATTTAACCACAATGTTATAATTTCATGTAATCAGAATAAAATCATTAATGAAATAACTTACTATATATATTTTTTTCATTTTAAATCTTTGGAATCCGGGGCACCTGGGTGGCTCAGTGGGTTAAAGCCTCTGCCTTCGGCTCAGGTCACGATACCAGGGTCCTGGGATCGAGCCCCACATCGGGCTCTCTGCTCCGCGGGGAGCCTGCTTCCTCCTCTCTCTCTCTGCCTGCCTCTCTGCTTACTTGTGATCTCTGTCTGTCAAATAAATAAATAAAATCTTTAAAAAAAAATAAATCTTTGGAATCCAAAATGTATTTAATACTTAAGGGACTTCTCAGTTGAGATGAGCCATATTTCTAGTTCTTGATAGCCACACATTGCTGGTGGCTAACATCATATAGGGAAAATATCGAACATCACCACAGAGAATTTGACCCTCTGCTTTAGGGAGTATGAGTGGTGATGATGGTTAGTGGGGATGACTATTTGTAAGAATAATACTGATGTTTCCAGGATGTCAGAAAACCTCACAACTGAGAAAACAAAATCCATGGGGAGATCAGTAATAAAAGATTAAATTAACCAAGCATAAAAGAATACAGTTCAGAGAGAATGAAGACAGGCACAGGAGGTTGACTTCACTTTGGATTACAGCTCTCTCTAGTTTAGCAGAAGTCTAAAATGTCAGAAGTAAAATTGGTCACCAGAAGAATGTGCATTGACTATGGTTTAAAAAATGTTAGGCAACACTAGCCAAAAGCACATTATTTTTATTTTAGGACTATGAATTTTTTTTAAATATTTTATTTATTTATTTGACAGAGAGAGAGAGAGAGAATTTGAAGCTGGGTCCACATTGAGCTCAGAACCAGACTTGAGGTTCGATCCGACCACCCTGAGATCATGACCTGACCTAAAACCGAGAGTCAAATGTGTAACTGACTAAGCCACCCAGGCACCCCCAGGACTATGAATATTTAACTTGTTTCTAAATTTGGCTCACATTTGTACCTTATGATTCAAAGAATACTGTTTACTATAACCTAGGTATAACAACGGTGAAGTTTCAGGGACTGGTGTGATTTTATTTTATTTTATTTTTTTAATTAATTAATTAATTAATTTTAAAGATTTTATTTGACAGAGAGAGAGACAGCAAGAGGGGAATACAAGCAGGGGGAGAAGGAGAGGGAGAAGCAGGGTTCCCGCTGAGCAGGGAGCCTAATGCAGAAGCTCAATCAATGCCTGTGATCCATCCCAGGACCCTGGGATCATGACCTGAGCTGAAGGCAGATGTTTAACAACTGAGCCACCCAGACACCCCAACTAGCATAATTTTAAGTGAATATATTTAAGAACACATTCCAAATGTTCTTGACCTCTTTATAAGTAATTTCTCCTTTTTCTTTTTGTTTTAATTTTATTTTTTCAGTGTTCCAAGATTCATAGTTTATGTACCACACCCAGTCACCCAGTGCCCCATGCCCTCCTTAACACCCATCACCAGGCTCACCCATCCTCCACTCCCTTCCCCTCTAAAACCCTCAGTTTGTTTCTCAAAGTCCACAGTCTCTCAAGGTATGTCTCCCCCTCCAATTTCCCCCAGTTCACTTTCCTTTCCTTCTCCAAATGTGCTCTATGTTATTCCTTATATGCCACAAGTAAGTGAAACCACATGATAACTGATTTTCTCGGCTTGGCTTATTTTACTCAGCGTGATCTCCTCCAGTCCCATCCATGTTGATACAAAAGTTGAGTATGCATCCTTTCTGATGTCTGAGTAATATCCCATTGTATATATGGACCACATCTTCTTTATCCTTTCATCTGTTGAAGGGTATCTTGGCTCTTTCCACAGTTTGGTGATTGTGGACATTGCTGCTATGAACATCGGGGTACAGATGACCCTTCTTTCCACTACATCTGTATCTTTGGGGTAAATACCTGGTAGTGCAATTTCAGGGTCATAGGGTAGTTACATTTTTAATTTTTTGAGGAATATTCACACTGTTTCCCAAAGTGGCTGTGCCAATTGCATTCCCACCAACAGTGTAGGAGGGTTCCCCTTTCTCCACAGCCTCTCCAACATTTGTTTTTCCTATCTTGTTAATCTTTGCCATTCTAACTGGTATAAGGTGGTATCTCAATGTGGTTTTGATTTGAATTTCCCTGATGGTTAATAATGATGAATATTTTTTCATGTGTCTGTTAGCCATTTGTGTATCTTCATTGGAGAAGTGTCTGTTCATGTCTTCTGCCTATTTTTTCACATGATTATCTGTTTTTTGGGTGTTGAGTTTGGGTGTTAAGTTTTGGGTGTTGGGAGTTCTTTATAGACTGTGGATATCAGCTCTTTGTTTGTAGTGTCATTTGTGAATATCTTCTCCCATTCCATTGGTTGCCTCTTTGTTTTGTTAACTATTTGCTTTGCTGTGCAGAAGCTTTTTATCTTGATAAAGTTCCAAAAGTTCATTTTCGCTTTTGTTTCCTTTGCCTTTGGAGATGTGTCTTGAAAGAAGTTGCTGTGGCTGATGTCAGAGAGGTTACTGCTTACGTTCTTCTCTAGGATTTTGATGGATTCCTATCTCATGTAGAGGTCTTTCATACATTTTGAGTTTATCTTTGCATATGGTGTAAGAGAATGGTCGAGTTTCATTCCTCTATGCATAGCTGTACAATTTCTCCAGTACCATTTATTGAAGAGACTGTGTTTGTTCCACTGGATTTTTTTCCTGCTTTGTCAAAGATTATTTGACTATAGAGTTGAGGGTCCATATTTGGGCTCTCGACTCTGTTCCACTGGTCTATGAGTCTGTCTTTATGCCAATATCATGTTGTCTTGGTGATCACAGCTTTGTAATAAAGCTTGAAATCAGGCAATGTGATACCCTCAGCTTTGTTTTTCTTTTCAATATTTCCTTAGTGATTCAGGGTCTTTTCTGGTTTTATACAAATTTTAGGATTATTTGTTCCAGCACGTGGAACAATGCTGGTGGTATTTTGATCAGGATGGCATTGAAAGTTTAGCTTGCCCTGCAAAGTATAGACATTTTAACAATGTTTATTCTTCCAGTCTGTGAGCATGGAATGTTTTCCCATCTTTTTTGTGTCTTCTTTAACTTATTTCATGAGTGTTCTGTAGTTTCTTGAGCATAGATCCTTTACCTTTTGGTTAGGTTTATTCCAAGGTATCTTATGGGTTTTGGTGCTATAGTAAATGGAATCGATTCTCTAATATCTCTTTCTATAGTTTCATTGTTAGTGTATAAGAAAGCAATTGATTTCTGTGCATTTATTTTGTATCCTGCTGCATTACTAAATTGCTGTATGACTTCTAGTAACTTGGGGGTGGAGTCTTTTGGGTTTTCCACATAAAGTATCATGTCATCTGTAAAGAGAGAGAGTTTGACTTCTTCTTTGCCAATGTGAATACCTTTTATTTCTATTTGTTGTCTGATTGCTGTTGCAGGGACTTCTAGTACTATGTTGAACAACATTGGTGAAAGTGGGCATCCTTGTCATGTTTCTGATCTCAGAAGGCTCTCAGCTTTTCCCCATTGGGAATGATATTCATTGTGGATTTTTCACAGATGGATTTTATGAAGTTGAGGAATGATCCCTCTATCCCTATACTTTGAAGAGTTTTAATCAGGAAAGGATGCTGTATTTTGCCAAATGCTTTTTCTGCATCAGTTGAGAGGATGATGTGGTTATTCTCTCTTCTCTTACTGATTTCTGTCACATTAATTGATTTGCGAATGTTGAACCACCCTTGCATCCCAGGGATAAATCCCACCTGGTCATGGATAATCTTTTTAATGTACTGTTGGATCCTATTAGCTAGGATTGTGTTGAGAATTTTGGCATCCATATTAATCAGGGATATTGGCCTGAAATTCTCCTTTTTATGGGGTCTTTGCCTAGTTTGGGGATCAGGGTAATGCTGGCTTCATAGAAAGAGTCTGGAAGTTTTCCTTCTGTTTCTATTTTTTGAAACAGCTTTAGAATAGCTATTATTTCTTCTTTGAATGTTTGATAGAATTCCCCAGGGAATCTGTCAGGTCCTGGACTCATTTTTGGGGAGGTTTTTGATCACTGCTTCAATCTTGTTACTAGATATTTGTCTATTCAGGCTGTCAGTTTCTTCCTGTTTCCATCTTAAAAGTTTATAGGTTTCTAGGAATGCATCCATTTCTTCTAGGTTGCCTGACTTATTGACATAAAACTGTTGATAATAATTTCTGATGATTGTGTCTATTTCCTTGGTGTTAGTTGTGATCTCTCCCCTTTCATTCATAATTTTATTAATTTGGGTCCTCTCTTTTATTTTGGATTAGTTTGGCCAGTGGTTTATCAATCTTATGGATTCTTTCAAAAATCCGCTTCTAGTTTCATTGATGTGTTCTACTGTATCTCTAGTTTCTACCTTGTTGATCTCTGCTCTAATCTTAATAATTTCCCTTCTTGTGCATGGGGTTGGCTTAATTTATTGTTGATTCTCCAGTTCTTTAAGGTGTAAAGAAATCTGGTGTATTTGGGATTTTTCAGGGTTTTTTGAGTGAGGTTTGGATGGCTAGGTATTTCCTCCTTAGGACTGATTTTGCCATATCCTGTAGGTTTTGGACTGATGTGTCTTCATTCTCATTGGTTTCCATGAACTTTTTAAGTTCTTCTTTGATTTCCTGGTTGATCCAAACATTCTAGAGCAGGATGGTCTTTAGCTTCCAAGTGTTTGAATTCTTTCCAAACTTTTTCTTGTGATTGAGTTCTAGTTTCAAAGCATTATGTCCTGAGAATATGCAGGGAATAATCTCAATCTTTTGGTATCAGTTGTTATCTGTGTTGTGATCCTGTATATGGTCTATTCTGGAGAAAGTTCCACGTGTGCTCAAGAAGAATGAGTATTCTGTTGTTTTAGGGTGGAATGTTCTGTATAGATCTCTGAGGTCTATCTGGTTCAATGTGTCATTTAAAGCTCTTGTTTCTTTGTTGATTTTCTGCTTAGATGATCTGTCTATTGCTAAGAGTGGTGTGTGAAGATCCCTTACAATTAATCTGTTCTTATCAATATGACTATTTATTTTGATTAACAGTTAGCTTGTGGAGTTGACTGTTCCCATGTTGGGAGCATAAATATTTACAATTGTTAGATCTTCTTGGTGGATAGACCCTTTAAGAATTATGTAGTGTCCTTCTGTATCTCTGGCTACAGTCTTTAGCTTAAAATCTAATTTATCTGTTATGAGAATTGCTACCCCAGCTTTCTTTTGAGGTCCGTTGGCATGAGAGATGGTTCTCCATCCCTTCACTTTCAGTATGGATTTATCTTTAGGTTCAAAATGCATCTCTTGTAGACAGCATGTGAATGGGTCCTGTCATTTTATCCAGTCTGTCTTATTTCTTTATATAAAAATATATTTTTATATAAAGTGATACATGGACAGAGTTTTGATCTAAGAGTCAGAAGCCCTGAATTCTGGAGCAAGTCATTTTGCATCCCTGAATCTCAGTCTCCTCTTCTTCAAAGCATGGATAATTATCCTTGCCTTGCTGTATCATAGGAATGTTGGAGGATCACATAAGTCAATAAATAATAGTACTCTCTACACTGAACATTATCTTATAAATTTAACATATCATATATGTATATTATTTATGCTATCTCTTACTCCAAAGAAAATTTTAAGTGGATGACATCATCAAGTAGACCATAATACATATGTTGAGCTGTATGGAGTAATTAAGGGTGTTTAAGCATAAGTAGTATCTAGCTCATAGTGGATACCCAGTTAAACTTCTTTTTTTTAAAGATTTTATTTATTTATTTGACAGACAGAGATCACAAGTAAGCAGAGAGGCCAGCAGAGAGAGAGGGGGAAGCAGGCTCCCCACCTAGCAGAGAGCCTAATGCAGGGCTCAATCCCAGGACCCTGGGATCATGACCTGAGCCAAAGGCAGAGGCTTTAACCCACTGAGCCAGCAGGTTCCCCAATACCCAGTTAACATTTGTTGTATAAATGAAAGAACAAAAAGATAAGAAAAGGTAATGCATATGGAGTATGTGAGAAATTACTAGGCATTTTGATCGAACATAGTCTAAAATTATTTTGCAACAAGTAGCAAATATTTTGGTGGCAATTATACTGCTTTATAAATAAATATTAACTCTATTTATGACATATTAAGTAGTATTTATACCTGTATATTATTTTCTCAAGCACTGTCATAAAGCATTCTTACTAGGATTTTCATATAGTTCTGATAAAATTTCACTATAACACATTATATGATTACGTATGTCGTGCATTTGGTTTCTGTTGAAGAGACATGATAGATGGGAATTTTCCCTTTACCTTTCATAGACACCTGCCCCGGAATTAAAACAGGTCAAGAAGGACAACCTGCAGCACCTGAGTGGCTCAGTGGGTTAAGCCTCTGCCTTCAGCTCAGGTCATGATCTCAGGGTCCTGGGATCGAGCCCCGCATCGGGCTCTCTGCTCAGCCGGGAGCCTGGTTCCCTGCTCTCTCTCTCTCCGCCTGCCTCTCTGCCTACTCATGATCTCTGTCTGTCAAATAAATAAAATCTTAAAAAAAAAAAAAAAGAAGGACAACCTTTTCTAATAGGGAATATTATCCCTTTCCAGGCAGGTCATTCTATTATACTGTTTATTTAGAAATGATAAGTAGTAAGGGTCTATTTAATAATGCAGTAAAATAACTAAATTATGAAATATTTTATTCATATATTCACTACAACCATTCATGGTTTTTGTTTAGAACCATAAAAAAAAAAATTCAAGCCTCCTCCTCATAAACTCTTCAGGCATCAGAATATACCCTTGACTGCCACCCATAACACTGTCATCAGAAGCCTTTCCATATTGTCACTGTTCCATCATTGCAGCTAGCCTTTTGCCACTTCATTTAGCCTGCTCACTTACAAGAACTGTTTCTTTGTGCCAAATAGTCAGAGTTTTGGGACCCATGCCAAGCTTTGTTGCCAGGTCTGAGACCTCAGCCAGATATGGGAAGTGTCACTTTTCTGCAGACTCCAGCTATCTTTTCTGCAAAAAAGGAGCCTGAAGACAAGAATTTATATACAAGTGATGTATTTAAAAAGTATACTCAGGAAACTATTAGAGAAGTGGGGGAAGCAGGATAGGAAAGAAGTTAAACGAGGGTAAAATTTTAGGCAAAATTCAAGCTGCAGCCTGATCCCATGCCTGTGTAAATTACACCTTAGTTTGTTCCAACTAGGTACAAAGGAGCTGGTCTGTCTTTCTTCTACATCCCATAATCATGGGCTAAGGATTAGCCAGGTCCTTCAGGGCTCATGTGTGGGCATAACAGTTCCCATAGACTGAAGAAAGCCTCCTGAAGACTTGTATCTCTAGGCATTTAGAGGTAAGTGAATAAGGAGTATAGCAAACAGATGACAGAAAGGACAAGAAACATTTACAAGAATCTGGATGGAGCACTGACAGTATGTGCTACTGTTGAATAGGAGCCAGTGAGAGCCACCCTGAGGCAGCAGTTCAGGACAAATCAAAGCCAGGTTGGTAGCCCTATCAAGTCACGATTCAGAAAAAGCCTAAGAGTAAAGTGCAGATCTTGGTATACAATAATAGGCTGGAAACCAGGGAAAACCAACTATAAGATTCCTCAAGCCAGGGAAAGTGGTTGTGTTTACCCATTTGTAGAGTATCCTAGTGTTGGAAGTAGGGGAACTATCAAAGGCGATGTCCTCACCAATGAAATGTATCCTCTTGTCAAATGGTTTACTTAGTTGAAATATTTTATTTAAAATGAATTACTCAGTACAGGCATAATGAATAAGCATCTACAAATAAGTATCAATAAGTAAAAAATAAAAAAGATATATTCCACAATGTTAAGAGGATTATTGCTGGATAGAGGACCACAGTTATCCCCCCCTTCTACTAAACAAAAAATTCTATTTCAATAATATGTTATATTTTATATAAAGACTTAGTTTAAACAATAACAAATTAGTAAAGTGAAAAAGAAAAATATAGCCATAGAACAATTGACAGTATAGATTACTTCCTGCTTCTTGAAACTTTCTCTTCTCCTGGCTTCTTTATTCTGTCATATACTGAATTTTCCCTTTCTCAGTCTTTTCCCAGTACTCATCTTTTCTGCCATCTCCTTTAAATTCAATTTCCTCCATGTTCTGAATTTAACTATATTTTTTGTATTCTGTATTCTTCTTCTCTTCCTGCACACATCTAAATACAAAGTCCAGCTCACTAATAGGTCTCAAAGTCGCTTAACTTTCACTCAAGTTGTTATTTTTTCTTCTATGGATTATCAGTCACTTCCCAAATAGTGTATTTTTGTCTCATTTTCTTACCGTTCTAAATCTATCAATAAATCCAGTGTAAAATTTTATTCTAAAATGAAATGATTTCTCTTTTCTTGGTAAAATATTTAAACAGATCCATGCAGCTTCATGGATGAATCCATCAACAACCTGAACTTGTCTTATCTCTCAAGGCTGCTGCCCCAACACTCTCCACCAGTATGTTACCAGACCCCTCTAGTTTGGGGGACACGTTGCTCTCTATACTTCCCTACTCTGTTTGCACCTCCCTAACTCCTGACAGGGTTTATTCCTGGCCATTCTTTAGCCCTCAACTAATGTTTCACTTTTCATGGAACACTTTCCCGTCTTCCCACCAGATTGACTTAGGATCCTACTCTGCATATTGGTCATCAGTCGTCATATTATATTATAATTATCTGTTTATACCCATCTGTTTTCCTTAGTTTCCTTAATTAAAAAAAATTGAATCTTTGCATCCTTAACTTCTGGTATTGTAGCTATCATGTGATAGTTATTAAAAGAACTGATTAAATATTTCTAGGCAAAAATCTCACTGGTTTCTTTATACTTGGTAGCTCTTCCTTGGAACTTCTCATGAGTCTTCTGAAAAAAGGAGACAAAGTATGCAAAATACAAAGTGGTTTTATTTCGTTATTTATTTTTTTTTTTACTCCTCCTCCCACTGCTAACTGTTGGGTGTCCCTAACACTTTAACCTCAATATTATAATTATTTTTGAACGATATGCATAATGAGAGCTGTGCTACATGATAATTAAGCATAAATATTAAGTGAGTCACATAAATAGTGATAATTAGTATGCTTGATGCAGCCAAGTAAAGTCTTTTGGGGGTTGGCATAAGAGAAGAAAATAGGAGACTGGACAAAGAAATCCTTAATTAGAAGTACGTGAATATACAGTCTTAGTTAAGATTAGGTTTGGCTGTCAGGCTGTCAGTGACAGAAAACCTCCAATGAGAGAATTGAACAGGATATGTATGTGGTCTGTAAGTCATGGTTGCTCTGCTCTGGGAATTCCTCAAGGACTTAGGCTAATTACTACTCTACCATTCCCAGGATGTAGCTCTTGCCTTCAAGATCCAGAATTGTGTCTTAAGCTCCAGCATGGTGTTTCACACATTCCAGGAAGCAGGATGGGGGAAGTGATAAAGAAGAAGAAAGATGAAGGACAAGGACAAATGCAAATTGCAAATTGCAAATGCTATTTTTTTTAAAGGAATGGCACTGTTTTTTTAAGATTTTATTTATTTATTTGACAGACAGAGATCACAAGTAGGCAGAGAGTCAGGCAGAGAGAGGAGGAAACAGGCTTGCCACCAAGCAGAGAGCCCGATGTGGGGCTCGATTCCAGGACCCTGAGATCATGACCTGAGCGGAAGACAGAGGCTTTAACCCACTGAGCCACCCAGGCACCCCTACATGCAAGCTATTTCTTAAGAGAGGTTCTGAAAACCTGCTACAACACACACACACACACACACACACACTTTGACTGTAACTTAACAGCATGATCATACACAGCTGCAAAGAAGATGGAAAGTACAAGCTTTATTTAGAGTAACTTGGTACAAGCTAGAAATACTACTACCACGGAAGAAAGGGTAACACAATGTTTGGGAAATGTATGACAACTTCTGTTACAAAATTAATATGGTATTATGTATCATCTCACTTAATTCTCCAACGACTATATGAAGTAATTGCCATTATTATGTCTAGTTTTTATGTACAAAAGCAAGTTTAGAGAACTTAAGTGACTTCTTTAAATTTGAAGGGTAAGTGAGTGGCCACATTAAAAAGTACTTATAAGAGTTATGATGGCTGGATGATATGATGGTGATGGTTCTATTGCTGCTGTAACAAATTTCCATAAGCTTTGTGGCTTAGAACAACCCACAGTTGTTACCTTACAGTTCTGGGGGTCAGAAGTTCAGTACAGGTCTCATTACAATAAAATTAAGGTGTCAGCAAGCTCTGTTTCTTCCTGGAAGTTCTAGGGAACTTTCCTGTTTATTTTGTTGTTGGAAGAATTCAATTCCTTGTGGTTGTAGGGTCAAGGTGCCCAGTTGTTTTGCTTATTCTCAGTGAGGAGTCATTCCCGGCTCCCTTCCTCCATCTTCAGATTCAGCAAAGATGTCTAGTCCTTCTGATATAACATTTCTCTGGCACACTCTTCTGCCTTCTTCCTCTATTTTTAAGGACTTGTGTGATTAGATTGGGCCTACTTGGGTAATCTAAGATAAATTTTCTCTCGCAGAGTCCTTAAACTTAACCACATCGGCAAGTCCCTTTTCAACATGTAAAGAAGTTGATTCACAAATTTCCTGGATTAAGGCACGATGCCATTGGGAGGTTATTATTCTGTCTGCCACAGGTGGGAATGAAGAAGGGCAAAGAAATTGGAGAGTAGAGGGTTTTTATTTTTATTTTTATTTATTTATTTATTTATTTATTTATTTATTTTAAAGATTTTATTTATTTATTTCACAGAGAGAGATCACAAGTAGGCAGAGAGGCAGGCAGAGAGAGAGAGAGAGAGAGGAGGAGGAAGCAGGTTCTCCGATGAGCAGAGAGCCCGATGCGGGACTCGATCCCAGGACCCTGAGATCATGACCTGAGCTGAAGGCAGCGGCTTAACCCACTGAGCCACCCAGGCACCCCAAGCAGAGGGTTTTTAAAGGATGGTGTCTTCATCCAGCTGAAGAGAGCTACTCTAATTAGTATTCAAGATATAGAAAAGTAAGAAAGACAAAATTTGAATTTTTTGATTTTTGTCCCACTTTGTCACCCTTTTCTTCCCAGAAGGATCCCTTTATCTATAGACAGATTTAAATATCATTCAGTTCTAAAATTCCTATTTCGCACCTTTCACTCTTTATCCCTAGCAGGATTATATTTGGATTATAGGAAATAAGGAATAGAAACACTGATGTACATCTTCAGTTGTTAGTGTAGAAAGGTGTAGTGGGTATCAAGTTGAGGTAACTTAGAGATACAGTATTTTATTCAAACAGGGAATTTCTTTCCTGCTTCTAAGACTCACCATCTAAACATTATGGTCTTTAATGGTGAAAAATACAGGTAGAAAGGGAGAGGGCAGTAAAATAGAAAATAAGAAGAATCTTTTGTTGAAAAGAGACATTAAAACATCTTCAAATGAAACCACAAACTTCTTACATTTATTAACTAAAGGGCCAGCCCTTTAATCATCATTCATCTCCAGTGAGAGTTCTGGAATGAGCAGTGTTTGTCCATAATACTGAGAAAGGGAGGGATGGTTATGAGTTAGCTTAGAAACCTGTCTGAGACAAATATTTAACACATATTTGTTGTCAAATAGCTTGTGTAAATATCTATCTGTGTTAGCAAATATTGTTTGCAATTTTATTTTATCAAAATCACCTAAATGCAGTAATATAATGAATTATTATTTTTCTTAAGTGAAGTAATTTTTAAATAGTTATAATTTGCTGTATGCGAGATACTGTACTGGCTTTAAAAATACTTAAGCTGAGTTTATTCATAGTGTATGTATTATTTTTTAGTAATTTTAAACAAGTCTTAATATAGCATAGTTTTTAAGATCGTATCTCTTTTTAGTTGTAAAAGTTATAACTCTTTAAAATCTGTGTTTTTTTGTAAAAACCATTATTTTTCCTGATGTATATTTTTGTGCATGAAGAAGTATACAGGACCAGACCTTAAAATCTCTCTTCTTTGGATAAGCTATCTATTTATTCTAGGAAACATTATATTTCTCTTATTCTTAAAATTACATTTGAATAACTCATTTCTTTGTCACATGCATTTTAGTTAATTCTGTAATTACATGACTGATATACTAGACTGCAGTTTTACTAAAGTTAGGTGTAACTTCATTTTAACATCTTTTTTTTTTTTTTTAAGATTATTTATTTATTTATTTATTTGTCAGAGAGAGAGAGCGAGCACAGGCAGACAGAGTGGCAGGCGGAGGCAGAGGGAGAAGCAGGCTCCCCACAGAACAAGGAGCCCGATGTGGGACTCGATCCCAAGACGCTGGGATCATGACCTGAGCTGAAGGCAGCGGCTTAACCAACTGAGCCACCCAGGCGTCCCAATTTTAACATCTTGAAGACTGAAGCAACACACTTGTTTTTTTTTTCCACAAAGAAGTATTTCCACTAATTATTGACTTTCAGGGTTTTACTTTCTCTTGAAGCTCATGCATCCCTTATTGCACAGTTTAGAATAAAAATAAGTGATTATTTTACTTCATTTCTATATTTTCCATCCTTAATGCTAACATTTTCTCCTATTCTAATATACAAATACAAAAGATGCCTATGTATATAAAATATACATTCTGTATAATGGTTTAATGAATCACAGATCAGGACCAAAAACTTATCTGGGCTTATGTTTTCTCAGTAGTAAAATAAAAATAATACTGCCTTTCTCATGGGGCTCTTGGAAGGATTCTGAGGTCATACATGCAGTACACCTAGAATAGTCTTGAATAAAGAATGTTTATAAAATGTTGATAATAATATTATTACTGCTACTACTACAACTGATATCACCACCATCACCACACCACACCACACCACAGCACACCACACCATCACCACACGATGCCATGCCACAACCAACCACACCAACACCACACCACATCACACCACACCACAGCACACCCCAGCACACTAAACCATCACCACATAATGCCATGCCACAGCCCACCACACCAACACCTCACCACACCATCACCACAGCACACCACTGTATTCTGAGTGTGATGGTGCATCATGCCTCCACCACCAGCATTTGAGCTTGGGTTTCTGCTGTGCAGCTAACACATGCTCTCACACATTTCAGAACTTGGAATATCCTTGCGGAGACTCCCTGCTGATATTAGTCATCAGAAGCCATCAGCAGATGTTTCTAAGAATTCAGAATAGACTTCTGCCAAGAGAGACTGAAAAGAGACCTGGAGAGAGCTGTGAGCTTTTACTTTCTGCCCCTGAGATATCTTACTGCAGAGTAGAAGGTTATCTTAATGACAGCCTCAGAGTTATGAGAATCACAGTTACCATTCTGGGACATTGTTTCCTGCCCCAGCTTCCCATCACCTCGACGACAGCTGCAGCTAGCTAGTGAGGAGAAAGGAGTGCAGTTTTGTTCCTATGTATCCAGTACTTGCTCTTAACATTATAGGTAGTTTAGCTTCTGGACACCTTTAACCAATGTGGAGGAGAGTCACTTGGAGAATCTGGTCATTCTCAACAACCAGAGTCATGTATGATGCACATATTATCAAAGTGCACAATTCTGGGTAATCTCTTTGCTCCGCATTACAAATATTGCTTGCATTTCAGCCTCTTCCTGACCTAACCTAACAGCATAACCAATCACATTGCATGATACCAGGGGAAAAGATAGCAGACAGAGCAAAATCTGCAGATACAGGATGGGGTAGCTATCTTTTTTCTTTTTTTTGCTTACAACCTCTTTATAAACTCTCAGTCTGTGATGTTCTCTACCATACAAGAGCAACCATATAAAATGTTATATATCTTAGAGTGACCAGAAGAGCACCAATATTATAAATTCTGAACTTATCCCAGGGAATCCTACACTTTCACTGATTAGAAAGCTGGTCTACAATAGAGTCAATTAAAAAAAAAAGACTAATTTCCTGCCTTTAGGAAGCTTCCAGCTAGGGATTTAAACAGAAAAATAGAAGAGTAAATGCAAAAATTAACAGTCACAACTTGAAAGAAACACTCTGGTTGGAATAAAAGGGAGCCTGCTTAGAATTGTCAGGGAAGGGACACCTGGGTGGCTCAGTTGGTTAAGCAACTGCCTTCAGCTGAGGTTGTGATCCTAGAGTCCCAGGATCTAATCCCACAATGGGTTCCCTGCTCAGCGGGGCCTTTGCTTCTCCCTCTGACCTCTCCCCTCTCATGCTATCTCCTCTCATTCTATCTCTCAAATAAATAAAATCTTAAAAAAAAAAAAAAAGAAAAGAAAAGAATTGTCAGGGAAGACCCTTCAGAGCTGGGGAGCATTGAAGGAGGACAAGAGACAGCAATGCAAAGAGAAGAGTGTCTGGGACAAAATTACGATTGTTTGCAAAGGTCCATGAAGACCTTGCTGTCTCCTAGAACTTAAAAGATGACAATGATCCTGTGGCATAGTGGGTAAGAGCATAATTGAAAAAATAGAGGCTGTACAGCTGAATGCCAGATCATACAAGGCATTCTGGAATGTATCCAAAAATGTAATGAGAAGTATGACCTAACCAGCTGCCCTTTTACTTCATGCAGGTTTCTCTCAAATGTCACCTTCTTTCCTCCATCACTGACCATCTCCTTCACTCTCTGTCTCCATGCTTTTTCTTTATAGCATTTCATAACACTTATGAATATTTGAAGACCTTAAATTACATTATAGTTTATAATACTTTTGTATCTTTTGTGTATTTCTGTAATGAACAGAGGAAAGTTTTTCCATATCCCCAGCACTAGAAAGGGTGTTTTAAAGTGTAGGTTCTAAATTGATATTCATAGAATGAATTAAATAAATTTTGAGTGTTTTTATAGAAGACTTACAGTATCTGATTTACATTTCAACATCTAAAAATTAAGTTGGAGACTTATTAATTGAAGTGAGGCTAGGACTTCTAGTACTATGTTGAATAGCAGTGGTGATAACGGACATCCCTGCCGTGTTCCTGACCTTAGCGGAAAAGCTTTCAGTTTTTCTCCATTGAAAATGATATTTGCAGTGGGTTTTTCATAGATGGCTTTGATAATATTGAGGTATGTGCCCTCTATCCCTACACTTTGAAGAGTTTTGATCAGGAAGGGATGCTGTACTTTGTCAAATGCTTTTTCAGCATCTATGGAGAGTATCATATGGTTCTTGTTCTTTCTTTTATTAATGTGTTGTATCACATTGATTGATTTGCAGATGTTGAACCAGCCCTGCAGCCCTGGAATAAATCCAACTTGGTCGTGGTGAATAATCCTTTTAATGTACTGTTGAATCCTATTGGCTAGTATTTTGGCGAGAATTTTTGCATCTGTGTTCATCAAGGATATTAGTCTGTAGTTCTCTTTTTTGATGGGATCCTTGTCTGGTTTTGGGATCAAGGTGATGCTGGCCTCATAAAATGAGTTTGGAAGTTTTCCTTCCACTTCTATTTTTTGGAACAGTTTCAGGAGAATAGGAATTAGTTCTTTAAAAGTTTGGTAGAATTCCCCCAGGAAGCCATCTGGCCCTGGGCTTTTGTTTGTTTGGAGATTTTTGATGACTGTTTCAATCTCCTTACTGGTTATGGGTCTGTTGAGGCTTTCTATTTCTTCCTGGTTCAGTTGTGGTAGTTTATATGTCTCTAGGAATGCATCCATTTCTTCCAGATTGTCAAATTTGTTGGCGTAGAGTTGCTCATAGTATGTTCTTATAATTGTCTGTATTTCTTTGGTGTTCGTTGTGATCTCTCCTCTTTCATTCATGATTTTATTTATTTGGGTCCTTTCTCTTTTCTTTTTGATAAGTCTGGCCAGGGGTTTATCAATCTTATTAATTCTTTCAAAGAACCAGCTCCTAGTTTCGTTGATTTGTTCTATTGTTTTTTTTGGTTTCTATTTCATTGATTTCTGCTCTGATCTTTATGATTTCTCTTCTCCTGCTGGGTTTAGGGTTTCTTTCTTGTTCTTTCTCCAGCTCCTTTAGGTGTAGGGTTAGGTTGTGTACCTGAGACCTTTCTTGTTTCTTGAGAAAGGCTTGTACCGCTATATATTTTCCTCTCAGGACTGCCTTTGTTGTGTCCCACAGATTTTGAACCGTTGTGTTTTCATTATCATTTGTTTCCATGAATTTTTTCAATTCTTCTTTAATTTCCTGGTTGACCCTTTCATTCTTTAGAAGGATGCTGTTTAGTCTCTATGTATTTGGGTTCTTTCCACATTTCCTCTTGTGATTGAGTTCTAGCTTCAGAGCATTGTGGTCTGAAAATATGCAGGGAATGATTCCAATCTTTTGATAACGGTTGAGACCTGATTTAGGACCAAGAATGTGATCTATTCTGGAGAATGTTCCATGTGCACTAGAGAAGAATGTGTATTCTGTTGCTTTGGGATGAAATGTTCTGAATATATCTGTGATGGCCATCTGGTCCAGTGTGTCATTTAAGGCCTTGATTTCCTTGTTGATCTTTTGCTTGGATGATCTGTCCATTTCAGTGAGGGGAGTGTTAAAGTCCCCTACTATTATTGTATTATTGTCGATGTGTTTCTTTGATTTTGTTATTAATTGGTTTATATAGTTGGCTGCTCCCACGTTAGGGGCATAGATATTTAAAATTGTTAGATCTTCTTGTTGGATAGTTCCTTTGAGTATGATATAGTGTCCTTCCTCATCTCTTATTGTAGTCTTTGGCTTAAAATCTAATTGATCTGATATAAGGATTGCCACTCCTTCTTTCTTCTGATGTCCATTAGCATGGTAAGTTATTTTTCCACCCCCTCACTTTAAATCTGGAGGTGTCTTCAGGTTTAAGATGAGTTTCTTGTAGGCAACATATAGATGGGTTTTGTTTTTTTATCCATTTTGATACCCTTGTCTTTTGATTGGGGCATTTAGCCCATTAACATTCAGGGTAAGTATTGAGAGATATGAATTTAGTGTCATTGTATTGCCTGTAAGGTGACTGTTATTGTATATTGTCTCTGTTTCTTTCTGATCTACTTCTTTTAGGGTCTCTCTTTGCTTAGAGGACCCCTTTCAATATTTCCTGTAGAGCTGGTTTGGTATTTGCAAATTCTTTCAGTTTTTGTTGTCCTGGAAGCTTTTAATCTCTCCTTCTATTTTCAATGATAGCCGAGCTGGATATAGTATTCTTGGCTGCATGTTTTTCTCATTTAGTACTCTGAATATATCATGCCAGCTCTTTCTGGCCTGCCAGGTCTCTGTGGATAAGTCTGCTGCCAATCTAATATTTTTACCATTGTACGTTACAGACTTCTTTTCCCGGGCTGCTTTCAGGATCTTCTCTTTGTCACTAAGATTTGTCAATTTTACTATTAGGTGACGGGGTGTGGACCTATTCTTATTGATCTTGAGGGGCGTTCTCTGAACCTCCTGGATTTTGATGCTTGTTCCCTTTGCCATATTGGGGAAATTCTCTCCAATAATTCTCTCCAATATACCTTCTGCTCCCCTCTCTGTTTCCTCTTCTTCTGGAATCCCAATTATTCTAATGTTGTTTCGTCTTATGGTGTCACTTATCTCTCGAATTCTCCCCTCATGGTCCAGTAGCTGTTTGTTCCTCTTTTGCTCAGCTTCTTTATTCTCTGTCATTTGGTCTTCTATATCGCTAATTCTTTCTTTTGCCTCATTTATCCTAGCCGTCAGAGCCTCCAGTTTTGTTTGCACCTCATTAATAGCTTTTTTTATTTCAATTTGGTTCGATTTTAGTTCTTTTATTTCTCCAGAAAGGGCTTTTATATCTCCCAAGAGGGTTTCTCTAATATCTTCCATGCCTTTTTCGAGCCCGGCTAGAACCTTGAGAATCGTCATTCTGAACTCTGGATCTGACATATTACCAATGTCTGTATTGATTAGGTCCCTAGCCTTTGGTACTGCCTCTTGTTCTTTTTTTTGTGGTGAATTTTTCTGCCTTGTCATTTTGTCCAGATAAGAGTATATGAAGGAGCAAGTAAAATACTGAAAGGGTGGCAACAACCCCAGGAAAATATGCTTTAGCCATATCAGAAGAGATCCCAAATCGTGGCGGGGGGAGAAAGGGGATAAAAAGAGGTTCAGAAAGAAAGAAAAAAAAATTTTAAAAAGAAAACCAATAAAGTAAAAGTATAAAAAGGAAAAAAAAATATATATATTAGATAAACTAGTTAAAAAATGTTAAAAAAGAAAAGGGTAAAAGTTAAAAAAATTTAGCAGAAGAAGAAAAAAAATTGAAAAAGAAAAGAAAAAAAAATTAATTTAACTGTAAGGCTAAAGAATCATGGGGAGAAAGCCATGAGTTCCGTGCTTTGCCTTCTCCTCCTTTGGAATTCCGCCGCTCTCCTTGGTATTGAAACTACACTCCTTGGTAGGTGAACTTGGTCTTGGCTGGGTTTCTTGCTGATCTTCTGGGGGAGGGGCCTGTTGTAGTGATTCTCAAGCGTCTTTGCCCCAGGTTGAGTTGCACCGCCCTTACCCGGGGCCGGTCTGAGTAATCCACTCGGGTTTGCTTTCGGGATCTTTTATTCCCTGAGCGCTTTCCATAGAGTTCCGGATGGCGGGAAAGAAGATGGCGGCCTCCCTGTCTCCGGCCCAGAGGAGCCGAGAGCCCAGGGCCCCTCTTCTCAGTGCCCCCCCAGAGAACAGTGCCCAATGACTCCCGCCACCCTGGCCTCTGGCCGCGCTCCGAGCTGACTGAGCCTGTGACCGGTTCAAGGTAACCCCGAGCTGAGAGTCACTCCTCGGCTCTGTCTCTGTAGCCGGCTTCCCGGTTCTAATACCAGTAAGCTCTGCGACACTCACACACCCCCGATCCTTCTGTGACCCTGCGGGACCTGAGGCCACGCTGACCCCACATGGGCTTCACCCCGGTTAAGCCTCTGGAGCGATGTCCCTCAGCGGAACAGATTTTTAAAAGTCCCGATTTGTGCTCCGTTGCTCCGCTGCTCGCCGGGAGCCAGCCCCTCCCCCCGCGGTCTATCTTCCCGTCGCTTTGGATTCACTTCTCTGCCAGTCCTACCTTGCAGAAAGTGGTTGATTTTCTGTTTCTAGAGTTGCTGTTCTTCTTCTCTTCGATCTCCCGTTGGATTTGTAGGTGTTTGTAATCTTTAGATAAGCTATCTAGCTGATCTCCCGCTACCTGAAGTAGTCTCAGCCTGCTACTTCTCCGCCATCTTGACTCCTCCCCCCATATTTGAGACTTTTATATCTGAAGATATTTACCTCTTTCACAAATTCCTTGTATATTTAGCTTTGTATATTTCCTTTTTACAAAGATAAGCAAATTCAAATGATTACTAAATAGGTATTGAACATTAATTTTCCATACACACACACACACACACACACACACACACACACAATACTTATATAACACATATCACAAAAACAGTCAAATTTTAGGATTACTCAAAATACATGTTTTTTAAACAAATGCACTGCATATTCTCCTTTGTCTAAATTAGACTTTATACCCAATAAAATTTGATTAAATAGCTCTGTGATATATAGCTTTAAAAAAAAAAGATTTATTTATATGAGAGACAGCATGTAGGGGGAGGGGCTGAGGGAGAGGAAGACCTTCAAGTAGACTCCCATTCATCCCAGAGCCCCACACAGGGCTCCTGGAGGGGCTTGATCCCACCACCAACCCTGAGATCATGACCCCAGCAGGAACCAAGAGTCCCATGCTTAATTGACTGAGCACCCAGGCTCCCCAAAGAATAGATTTTTGAGTTGGCTTTTGAATACCAAGTTTTTAAAATTACTTCATCCATCCATCCATCCATCCATTCATTTTAGTAATCATTACACCCAGCATGACCCAGAGATCAAATACTGTATGCTGTTCTGACTGAGCCAGGCATACCATTGAATAATGCCTTTATATACATATATATAAAGAGGAAAGGGGAAAAATTACTATAATCATTTTTATTTGGGGTAAAGAAATCCAGATTGAGTCTACTGTTTTCAACACCTGCTTTCACACCCAGGTTTGGGTCTTGATCTCTCTAACTCTGCCCTGCTCTTTCTTCTTCAAATTCAGATTGTTCCCACTGCCAAATGCAACATATAAAACGCAATTACAGCCCTGTCAACACTATATTCAAAACTCATTATTTGCTGCTTCTCATTTAGAAGATAAAGCTCAAAGTCCATAACATGATGGGGTCCCTACATCTATCTTTTGCTTTCCTTCTCATCACTTCATGTTTAGCAGTTTATATTACAGAAACAAAAAAGGATATTTTTTTTTCCATTGTGACATTTTCATGCTCTCCCCTAGAAAGTTCTTACCCAATTCTCTACTTTACTTTGTACTGCATGGGAATTCCCTCTTTGAGGAAATCGTTCCACTTAATGCTCCAGTTGGATTAGATGGCTCTCCTCTCTGCTTCCATGTGATCCCACATGTCCATATCCCGAAGCGCATAAGATGCGGTATTAGTCTTTAACTTGTTTCTGTCTTGTCTCCCCATTGGACTGCGATTGCCAAGGTCTGGAAAGTATATGAAAAAAAAGAAGTGATTTAATTAAATGTCAAATTGATTATGTAACTTTACATTGCCTACCTTAAACTTAATTAAAGTTTGTGTATTTTGTATATATGCATATATTATGCGTTCTGGATTTCCTCATCTGGTAGCAAAAAATACTTGCAAATATCTGAGTGAATTATTGTCATTCTGAAACAAACATAATGGAGAAAATGAAAGATAAATTCTTAGCAGCATAGAGTTTGGGGAAGGCTCCCTTCTCTTTGAATCATAGTGGGGTTTTCAAAAAAAGAACTTCATTTTCAGGATCATGGTGAACATATGTGAACAGCTGTTTTATGATGATTAGCTTATCATGGCTAATAATAGCTGCCATCTATGAGGGCTTTCTCTGTATCAAGTACAATATGTGTTTTTTACAAATTTTGTTTGATGGAATGCCTCCTTCAACTTTAGGTAGTATGAATTATCAGCACTCTTTTATAGATATCAGAGACTTTCCCCATATAACATAACATTCATTGACAAAGATGAGACTTAAAATGTAGGCATTGTTCATGCCCCTAGCTGTATAATCCTAGTCTCCCAAATATGCATAGCTTGGTATTAATATTAAAGCATCATTTATTTATTTAAAAAATCATCGAAGATCCATTTGAAAGTTATGCTGATTATATTAGCACAGGGTGTTTTATATAATGACCAGCAGCTAGAGAAATACTAAGGAATTTCATCAGCTTTCAGATTTGCATTGATGCAAAGAAAATACAAATTTTACCATAGAAGATAAAATAGCTGAAACCAATCTATGCTTCTATACTTTTATCCCAAGGAATTGACATAATAATCAGTTCTTAAATTTCATCACTTAAGGAATCGACATAATAATTGGTTCTTAAATTTCGTAACTTATCTCCTCTTGCTATCCCTATTTAAGACATAAGACATATGTCCCACATCATACGACATATTCATAAACTGTTACTATATATCAGGTATTTGGCAAGCAGACAGTATTTGCTACATTACAGACCTTTACTATGCAAATGGAAACTACTGAGATGTTAAAGCATTTGGATTGTGGTATTAGGCCAACCTGATTCTGATTTTTGGGAGGATTTTTTTCTGTTGGATGTTGCTGCTCTAGGATTTTAGTGTCTCTCTATATTAAAACCACTATTGCTCCTCAAACTGGTTGTTTCTATTTCTTTTGTAGCCCACTGCCAGAACAGGCAGCAAAGCTTAGATCTCATGTCTATACTTTAAATGCAATTAGTGATAGAGAACAGAATATCTGACTTTATTGGGAACTAAGCTGTGCTTCTTAGCAAGATTCTTAACTCTTCAAACACAAGGTGGATATTCAAGGGCTGAACGGCTAAACTAATGTGCAAATATATACTGTAGAAACTTCTAGGATTAAAATAAAGCAATACATATGCTACTGAGCCTAGTGACTCACACAATATAAATACTTGCTAATATTTCAAATTTCATGAGTAATGGATATAAAACATATAGTTTAGTGGAAATTCTACATGACTTCATGAAGTGTAATAAAGTAAAAGTCTTGGTTTTAAATACTGTAAATGATACAGAGAATAAAAAATATGAGAATTAGGTTATATACTACTTCTTTCAAAGTATCTTATGAAAACTTATGTCTTAAGAATTATGAGAAATGGATCTACTATGTATTTAGTATCTAATCCTGATTACAGATTTCTCTCTTCTGGAAAGCAATGTTGAAATGCATGAGATTATTCTTTTTTTTTAATTTTTTAATTAACATATAATCTATTATTTGCCCCAGTGGTACAGGTCTGTCAACCATCAGGCTTACAAATTTCACAGCACTTTTCATAGCACATATCCTCCCCAATGTCCATAACCCAGCCACCCTCTTCCTACCCTCCTTTGCCAAGCAACCCTCAGGTTGTTTCCTGAGATTTAGAATCTCTTATGGTTTGTCTCCTTCCTAATTCCATCTTGTTTCATTTATTTCTTCCCTACCACCGAACCACCCCCCCCGACCTGCCTCTCAAATTCCTCATATCAGAGATCATACGATAATTGCTTTTATCTGATTGACTTATTTCGCTCAGCATAATACCCTCTACCTCCATCCATGTCATTGCAAATGGCAAGATTTCATTTCTTTTGATAGCTGCATAGTATTCCATCATTCATACACACACACACATACATACACACATACATACAACTTCTTCTTTATCCATTCATCTGTTGATGGACCTCTAGTTTCCTACCATAGTTTGACTATTGTGGACATTGCTGCTATAAACATTCAGGTGCACGTGCCCCTTTGGATTGCTGCATTTGTATCTTTAGGATAAATACCAAATAGTGTGTTTTCTGGGTCGTAGTATAGATCTATTTTCAACTTTTTGAGGAAACTCCATGCTATTCTCCAGAGTAGCTACAGCAGCTTGCATTCCCACCAAGAGGAGGTTCCCCCTTTCTCCACATCCTTGCCAACATCTTTCGTTTCCTGGCTAATTAGCTAATTAGTGTTAGCCATTATGACTAGTGTGAGATGGTTTCTCGTTGTGGTTTTGATTTGCATTTTTCTGAAGCCAACTGATATGGAGCACATTTTCTTGTGTCTGTTGGCCATCTGGATGTCTTCTTTGCAGAAATGTCTGTTCATGTCTTCTGCCCATTTCTTGATTGGTTTATTTCTTCTTTGGGTGTTGAGTTTGATAAATTATTTATAGATTTTGGATACTAGCCCTATATCTGACAGGTCATTTGCAAATATCTTCTCCCATTCTGTCAGTTGTCTTTTGGTTTTGTTGGCTGTTTCCTTTGCTGTGCAAAAGCCTTTGATCTTGATAAAGTCCCAATGTTCATTTTTGCCCTTGCTTCCCTTGCTTTTGGTGATGTTTCTAGGAGGAAGTTGCTGCAGCTAAGGTTGAAGAGGTTGCTGACTGTGTTTTCCTCAAGGATTTTGATGGATTCCTGTCTCACATTGAGGTCTTTCATCCATTTTGAGTCTATTTGTATGTGTGGTATAAGGAAATGTCCATTTTAATTCTTCTGCATGTGGCTGTCCAATTTTCCCAGCACCATTTGTTGGAGACTGTCTGATCCACTGGACATTCTTTCCAGCTTTGTCAAAGATTAGTTGACCATAGAGTTGAGGGTCTATTTCTTGGCTCTCTATTCTGCTCTATTGATCTATGTGTCTGTTTTTCTGCCAGTACCATACTGTCTTGATAATGACAGTGTTGTAGTAGAGCTTGAAGTCTAGAATTTTGATGCCACCAACTTTGGCTTTCTTTTTCAACATTCCTCTATCAGGGTCTTTTCTGGTTCCATATAAATTTTAGGATTATTTGTTTCATTTCTTTGAAAAAAAATTGATGGTATTTTGATAGGGATGCACTAAATTTGTAAACTGCTTTAGGTAGCATAGACATTTTCACAATATTTGTTCTTCTGACCCATGAGCATGGAATGTTTTTACATTTCTTTGTGTCTTCCTCAATTTCTTTCATGCATAACTTTATAGTTTTCTGAGTACAGATTCTTTGCCTCTTTTGTTAGGTTTATTCCTAGGTATCTTATGGTTTTGGGTGCAATTATAAATGAGATTGAGTCCTTAATTTCTCTTCTCTGTCTTGCTGTTGGTCTGTAGAAATGCAATTGATTTCTGTGCATTGATTTTGTATCCTGACATTTTACCAAATTCCAGTATGAGTTCTAGCAGTTTAGGAGTGGAGTCTTTTGGGTTTTCACATAAAGTATCATATCACCTGCAAAGAGTGAGAGTTTGACTTCTTCTTTGCCAATTTGGATGCCTTTTATTTCTTTTTGCTGTCTGTAGGCCAAGGCTAGGACTTCTAGTACTATGCTGAATAGCAGTGGTGATAGTGGACATCACTTCCATGTTCCTGACCTTAAGGGAAAATGTCTCAGTTTTCCCCCATTGATTATGATATTTGCTGTGGGTTTTTCAGAGATGGCTTTGATGGTATTGAGGTCTGTACCCTCTATCCCTACACCTTGAAGGGTGTATGCTAGGGGCATAGATACATAAAATTGTTAGATCTTCTTGTTGGACAGACCCTTTAATTAATACTGTCCTTCATCATCTCTTATTATACTCTTTGGCTTAAAATCTAATTGATCTACTATAAGGATTTCCACCCAGCTTTCTTTTGATGTCCATTAGCATGAAGAGTTTTGATCATGAAAGGATGTTGCACATTGTCAAATGCTTTTCAACATCTATTGAGAGTATCATATGGTTCTTGTTCTTTCTTTTATTAATGTATTTTATCACATTGATTGATTTACAGATGTTGAACCAACCTTGCAGCCCAGGAATAAATCCCACTTAGTTATGGTGAATAATCCTTTTAATGTACTGTTGGATCCTATTGGCTAGTATCTTGGTGAGAATTTTTGCATCTGTGTTCATCAAAGATATTGGTCTGTAATTCTCCTTTTTGATGGGATTAAGGTAATGTTGGCCTCATAAAATGAGTTTAGAAGTTTTCCTTCCATTTCTATTTTTTGGAACAGTTTCAGGAAAATAGGTATTAATTCTTCTTTAAATGTTTGGTAGAATTCCCCTAGGAAGCCATCTGGCCCTGGGCTCTTGTTTGTTGGGAGATTTTTTATGACTGCTTCAATCTCCTTCCTGGTTATGGGTCTGTTCAGGTTTTCTATTTCCTCCTGGTTCAGTTTTGGTAGTTTATCTGTCTCTAGGAATGCATCCATTTCTTCCAGATTGTCAAATTTGCTGGCATGTAGTTGCTCATAATATGTTTTTCTAATTGTTTGTATTTCTTTGGTTTTGGTCGTAATCTCTCCTGTTTTCATTCATGATTTTGTTAATTTGGGTCCTTTCTCTCTCTCTCTCTCATAAGAAAAGCCCAGAGAATTATCAATCTTATTAATTCTTTCAAGGAACCAGCTCCTACTTTGTTGATTTGTTCTGCTGTTCTTTTGGTTTCTATTTCATTGATTTCTGCTCTGATCTTTATGATTTCTCTTTTCCTTTGGGTCTGGGCTTTCTTTCCTGTTCTCTCTCCAGCTCCTCTAGGTGTAGGGTTAGATTGTATATTTGAGACCTTTCTTGTTTCTTGAGAATGACTTGTAGTGCCATTTACTTTCTTCTCAGGACCGATTTTGCTATGTCCCCAAAATTTTGAACAGTTGTGTTTTCATTTTCATTTGTCTCCATGAATTTTTTCAATTCTTCTTTAATTTCCTGGTTGACCCATTAATTCTTTAGAAGGATGCTCTTTAGCCTCCATGTATTTGAGTTCTTTCCAACTTTCCTCTTGTGATTGAGTTCTACCTTCAGAGAATTGTGGTCTGAAAATATGCAGGGAATGATCCCAATCCTTTGGTACTGGTTGAGACCAGATTTGTGACCCAGGGCATGTTCTATCCTAGATACTGTTCCATGTGCACTAGAGAAGAATGTGTATTCTGTTGCTTTGGGATGGAATGTTCTGAATACATCTGTGATGTCCATCTGGTCCAGTTTGTCATTTAAAGCCTTTATTTCCTTGTTGATCTTTTGCTTGTATGATCTGTCCATTTCATTGAGGGGGTGTTAATGTCCCCTACTATATTATATTATTGTTGATGTGTTTCTTTAATTTTGTTATTAATTGGTTTATATAATTGGCTGCTCCCATGCTAGGGGCATAGATACATAAAATTGTTAGATCTTCTTGTTGGACAGACCCTTTAATTATGATATACTGTCCTTCATCATCTCTTATTATACTCTTTGGCTTAAAATCTAATTGATCTATTATAAGGATTTCTACCCAGCTTTCTTTTGATGTCCATTAGCATGGTAAATTGTTTCCCACTCCGTCACTTTAAATCTGGAGGTTTCTTTGGGTCTAAAATGAGTTTCTTGTAGACAGCATATCCATGGGTATTTTTTTTTTTTAAATCCATTGATACCCTATGTCTTTTCTTTAAGATTTTATTTATTTATTTGACAGACAGAGATCACAAGTAGGCAAAGAGGTAGGCAGAGAGAGGGGGGAAGCAGGTTCCCCGCTGAGCAGAAATCTGATGTGGGGCTCAATCCCAGGACCCTGAGACCATGACCTGAGCCAAAAGCAGAGGCTTAAACCACTGAGCCACCCAGGCAGCCCCTCCCCCGTCTTTTGATTGGGGCATTTAGCCCACTTATTTTCAGGGTAATTATTGAAAGATATTAAGTTAGTGCCATTGTATTGACTCTAAGGTGACTGTTACTCTATATTGTCTCTGTTCCTTACTGGTCTACTACTTTTAGGCTCTCTCTTTGCTTAGAGGACATCTTTCAGTATTTCCTGTAGGGCTGGTTTGATGTTTGTAAATTCTTTCAGTTTTTGTTTGTCCTGGAAGCTTTTAACTCTGTTTCAATGACAGCCAGGCTGGATATAGTATTCTTGGCTGTATATTTTTCTCTTGTAGTGCTCTAAATATATCATGCCAATCCTTTTTGGCCTGCCAGGTCTCTGTGGGTAAGTCTGCTGCCAATCTAATATTTCTACCATTGTATATTACAGACCTCTTGTCCCAAGCCATTTTCAGGATTTTCTCTTTGTCACTAAGCCTTGTAAGTCTTACTATTAGATAACGAGGTATGGACCTATTTTTATTGATTTTGAGGAGGGGTCTCTGTGCCTCCTGGATTTTGACACTTGTTCCCTTTGCCATATGAGGGAAAGTGTCTACTATAATTTGCTCCAATATACCTTCTGCCCCCTTTCTCTTTCTTCTTCCTCTGGGATCCCAATTATTCTAATATTGTTTCATCTAATGGTATCACTTATCTTTCAAATTCTCCCCTTGTAGTCCAGTAGCTGTTTGTCTCTCTTTTGCTCAGCTTCTTTATTCTCCATCATTTGATCTTCTATATCACTAATTATCTCTTCTGCTTCATTTATTCTAGCAGTAAGAGCCTCCATTTTTTATTGCACTTCATTAATAACTTTTTAAATTTCAACTTCGTTAGATTTTAGTTCTTTTATTTCTCCAGAAAGGGATTTTATTTCTTCAGAAAGGGATTCTCTAATATATTCCATGCCTTTTTCCAACCGAGCTAGCTCCTTGAGAATCGTTATTCTGAGCTCTGTTCTGACATATTACCAATGTCCATATTGAATTGGTTTGTAGCCATCAGTACTGCCTCTTGTTCTTTTTTTTTTGGGGGGGGTGAGTTTTTCTGCCTTGTCGTTTTACCCAGATAAGAATATAGAAATGAGAGAATAAAATACTAAAAGGGTAGTAAAGACACCAGAAATATATATGCTAACCAAATCAGAAGAGACCCAAAACTGGGGGGAGAAGAAAGGAGGAAAAAGAAAATAAAAATTTAAAAAATTAAATAAATATATATATTAGATGTTTTATATATATATATATATATATATATATATATATATACACACACACACATATATATCACTTGATTTTGGGTGTATTCTGGTCTCTTAGAAGAAACTACCTCCAAAAATTATAAAGGAGGAAAAACTTATACAAAAATAAGGGAAAACATGATGATAGGATGGAATATGACTGTAAAGATGAAAATTTAAAAAGATTCTAAAAAAGGAATTGATAAGTTTGCTGGGGAAAAAAAAGTAAAAAAGATGTGGAGAGAATGTGATCAGGCTGGGGACTAGAACATACCCATGTGCTAGATTTAGGGTATATTTAGATCTATCAGAAGAAGTTGTATCTCAAAATTTTAAAGAAAAATAAATGTATATGTATACAAAAAATAAGGTCAAATACAATGAAGGGATAAAACATGACTATAACAATGAAAATTTAAAAAGATTTTTTTAAAAATGTATTGTTAAGATAAAATAGTTTAAAAAAACGTTAAAAGAGGAAAGAGGACAAGTTAAAAAGAAGAATAAGAAAAAAATAAAATTAAAAAAAAAACAACTTAAGTTTGCAAGACTAAAGGATCATGGAAATAAAGCAATGAATTCTATGCATTGCTTTCCCCTAGCTCAGGAGTTCCACAGTTCTCATTGATTGATGAAGTTGGTCTTGGTTTGATATTCTTGCTGATCTTCTTGGTGGGGGGTGCCAATGTAGTGATTCTCAAACGTCTTTGCCTGAATAGGCATTGCACCACCCTTTCCAGGGGCCAGGCTAAGTAATCTGCTTGTGTTCACTCTCGATAGCTTTTGTTCCCTGAACACTTTCCATAGAGCTTTGGAGGATGGGAATGAAAATGGCAGCCTCAAACTCTGTCCCAGAGACGCTGAGAGCTCAGGGACCCATTCCCCATTGTGCCATCAGAGAAAAGCAGTCAAACACTCCCATGCCCCTGGTCTTTGGCTGCACTCCGTGCTCACCCAGCTTGTGACTGAGTGTTTCAGTCTCTGGTGCACAGTCCCATTTGGAGTCTCCAAACCCAGCAGGTTCCTACTGTGCCCTCCTGTGCTGCTCTTCCTGGAGGAGGAGAAGTGGGGGGGGGTGTCTCTCCAGATCTGCCACTTATGGGGTCCCTGCTCAAAGAGCAGTGGTCCAACTGTGCCTTGGATCAAGGTTTAAGGTAACCCTAGGCTGAGAGCTCACTCCTTGACTCTGTCTCTGTAGCTGGCTTCCCCTCTTTCATACCTCCAGCTCTGCCACACTCAGACACCCCCGATCTTTCTTTGACCCCACGGGTCCTGAGACCACACTGCCCCTGCACCCCCACTAAGCATCTGGAACAATGTCCCTCAGTGGAGTAGACTTCTGAAAGTTCTGATTTTGGGCTCTGTTGCTCCACTCCTTACCAGGAGCCAGCCCCTCCCCTCCACCATCTATCTTCCTGTTTTCTCGGATTCACTTCTCCACATGTCCTACCTTCCAGAAAGTGGTTGATTTTCTGTCCTAGGATTGCTGCTCTTCTTGTCTTTTATCTCCTGTTGAGTTTATAGGTGTTTGGAATGGTTTGTTAACTATCTAGGTGAATTCCTGGGACCTAATGATATTTCAGTGTGTTACTCTTCCACCATCTTGCTTCTTCCACATGAGATTATTCTTAATCAACTATGTGAGTAGCTTAAAAGTTTTTAACATAACTCTCAATAAGCAGCACTATGTAAACAATTTGGAATCATTTCTCTACAAATGGAAGTCAAGAGAGTGGCTTATTTGGTTAAGATAAATCAAGATAATTATAGATTATTTCTATGTTTCAGCGGCATATTTTATTATCACAACTTTTTTCCAGCAATCCCATGAGTTAAATGCAGTTTTCTTTTCCCACCCACAAATAATAATTAGGAAAAAATAAGGGAGGCATATGTATGACATTGCTTTCTCTTCAAATATTCATTATATTCTTCCAGTTTCCCTAGTAAATGTTTCAGCCCTACTACCAACTAAACAAGTAAGGGAAGTGTTCTTGATAAATTAATATTTGTTGATTTTTTACTAGTTTTGCATTTCATTTCCACATTAAACAAAAATAAAAGGATATAAAATGTCTATTTGGTCAATTCCCATATTAAGAGAGAATCCATAAAAAGAAAATTTCACATCAGACTCTTGATGCTACTTATTACATTCTATCATAAACAAAGTTTTTTATTTGTTTTTCCAAATTATCTTTATACCTTCTAACTTTTTTCCCTTGGAAATATTTCAGTATACTATTTTTGAGTTTATTATGTTTTATTTATATTAAAGTCTCCAATTGAGGCAAAATTCATTTTTATTTTTTAATGCATAGACTTTACTTTAAAGGTCTATGCCTGTATAAATATTTAAACTAAGTTTACACGAATCAAATTAAAATGAATGTGTTCTACAAATTCAATTAGACTATTCCAGCTTCTCAGTGACTGGGTGTCACTGAAATTGTTCAAGAATTACAAATGTCTAAAATTTCAAGTGACAGCTCAGTGGTTAAGTGCTTATCTGAAAGTATATGGACTAGTTAGTAATTAATTTATCACTTAATTTAAAATGAAGTAGGGTTCTCATTGTTATACATATAAATGTGTGAATCTCAGTTACAATTCTGGCAAAATAAAATCTACCATTAAATGGGTGTCTAAACCCTTTGGGACATTATTATACAATAATGACTGTCAAAGGTTTGGTATAGAAATAGAAATCAAACTATCAGTCATTTATTTGATAGCTAATTTTCTCTACTAGCTGATTGGGCTTTTAAAGGCATAGAAAGGAGGCATTCCCTAATTTTAAATGCAATATATTGTGAACTGATTTAGGGTAAAGCGGACCGTGGGATTTTTTCTTTTGACAGGGTGACAGATCAGGTATTCTGAGAGGGCCTCCAACTGAAAAACAAGAAACATATTTTTCAGTGCATTTCTGGTTTAGAAGAAAGCAAAGAAAATCTACGAGGCTATGCATAGATACTGTATAAACACATATAAATAGATACACACGTAATGAAAAGAACATGAACTGAAATGAAAATAGGAGATGAAATGGGAAGAAAACTTGGTTTTCCTTGGAGCAGATGGCAATAAATCTCTGGAATGAGACGACTAAGATGGGGGCCTAGTCTCTTTGGATCAATAGGTGAAGAAGCTAAACTTGAAATTTAGCATTTATTTCAAACCCTCAGAGAATGTTAAAATGGTACCAGCTTGGTAGTAACTCTTGGATTCAATTAGCATAAAATGAATAAAATTATACCCAATTTAGGGCCTCAGGATTCTCAAAGCTTAAGCTCAAATAAATACACTTTTACTATTAAATATAACTAAACACATAGGGAAGAAAGCTATCATGAATGAGTCACTAGAAATAAGAGTTTTTTTGGGAAATGAGGGCATTTGAAAACTCTCCAGTATATGGTAGAATTTAGAAAGTCACATGCATGTGCAGGACAAGGCGCATGTTCAGAAAACCTGAGAAGACCTTAAGCTTTCACCACTAGCTGATCTATAAGCCTAGTGTAAGCATCAAGTGAAAGCTATGGAGACTTGTGAATGGTCTGGCTAAGTATTAAACAAGTGTGGGGCACTGAGCCAATCCTCAAAGACTAGGGAAGGTCTTATCATGGTCTGCATATTTGTGTTCACTCAAAATTCATGTGTTGAAATCTTAATGCCCAATATGATGATATTAGGAGGTGGGCCTTTAGGAAATACTTAGGTCCAGAGGATGAAAAAGAAAAAAGAAAAAAAAGATTTCCATTCATGAGGAAGAGTGTTCTCACTAGACACTAAATCAGCCAGCATCTTGATCATAGACTTTCTAGCCTCAAGGACTGAGATAATTTTTTTTTGTTTGTTTATAACTCATCCACTTTATGGTATTTTTGTTATAGCAGCCTAAAAATACTTAAAGTGGTTGCTTTTTAAGCTCCTTGTATTTAAAAAAAATCAGTTTCAGAAAAAATATTGTATGGACACAAGTTAAACTTTCAACAATCAAAAACAGCAAAATCCTGGAGAAAGGAGAGAATCTGATTTCCAGAGTTTCTGCATTATCATATTCAAATGTCCAGTTTCAACAACAACAGAATAATTGCAAAGCATACAAAGAAGCAGGAAAGTATGAGCATTCAAAAGAACAAATTGATTTGACCAAAAAAATCCCTGAAGAAAGTTCAGTCATTGAGTGTATTAAACAAAGATTTGTCATGATTCTATTAATTATGCTCAAAGAATATGGACAAAGAATTGAAGGGGACTATAATAATGATATATGAATAAAATCAGAATATCAATAAGGAGATATAAATTATAAAAAGAATCCAAATAGGAATTTTGGGAATTCAAAATATAAAACTGAAGTGAAAAACTAACTAGAGAAGTTCAATAGCAGATTTGACCAGGCAGAAGACAGAATTAGTAAACTTGAACACCTTTTTGGACAATTAAAATTATCCAGTCTGAAAAATAAAAGGAAAAATAATAAATAAAAAAAATGAAATGGGCATAAGAGATATGAACAAGTTAGTAAAAAATGTATTATGAGAATCTTATAAAGATGCAGAAGAAATATTTAAAGAAATGATGGTCAAAAATTTCCCAAATGTGAGTAATACATGAATCTACACATTAGAAGCTCAAAAAACTCCAAGTAAACTCTAAGAGTTTCATACATGGACAAATCATAGTTAAATTGCTGAAAGATATAGACAGAGAATCTTGAAAACATGAGGAAAGAAGTCACTGGCCATGTGCAAGAAATCCTAAAAATATCAACAGCTGATTTTTAATAAGAAGAACACATGGAAACCAGAAAACCATAAGATAACATATTTAAAGGATGAAAGAACAAGAATTTTTGACAGATATAAAATTCTTTCTCTCTGCCTGCCTCTCTGCCTACTTGTGATCTCTGTCAAATAAATAAACAAAATCTTATAAATAAATAAATAAATAAATAAATAAATAAATAAAGTGGAAAGAAAAGAAACTAATATTTAGAGTACACAATCAGTAGCAGTAAAACAACCTAATTTAAAAATGGGTAAAAGACTTGAATAGCCAGTCCTCCGAAGAAGATATGCAAATGGCCAATAAATACATGAAAAGATATTTGATATTATTATTCATTAGAGAAATGCAATCAAACCACAATAATAGAAAACTTTACACCTCCTGGGATGGCTACAATAAAAACAAAATAAAAATAAGCAACACACCTACTAAGATGACTACAATAAAAACAAAACAAAAATCAAAACTTTTGAGAATGTGGAAAAACTGGAATCCTCATGTATTGCTGGTGGGGATTTAAATTTTGCAGCAACTCTGGAAAGTAATTTGGTAGTTCCTCAAAAAGTTAAACATACAGTCAATATATGGCACAGAAATTCCAGTCCTGGGTATATACTCTGAAAATCGAAAACAAATATTTGAACCTTTACTTGTATACCAATCTTCATAGTAGCAATATTCACAATAGGCAAAAAATACATACATCACATGTGTCTATCAACAGAGTTGTAGTTAAACAAAATGAGCTATAGGCATACAATAGAATATTATTTGGCCATGAAAAGGAATACATTTGCTATAATATGTATAAACCTCAAAGATCTTATGCTAAGTGAAATAAATCAGACACAAGAAGACAAATGATTATACTTACATAAAATACTTCTAATTGGCAAATTTGTAGAAATATATAGCATGTTAGAAATTACCAAGGGCAAGAGAAAGGGAAAATGAGGAGTTATGGCTCAATAGTAACGAGGTTTTGGTTTGATGTATTGGAAAAACTTTTGGAAACAGACAGTGGTAAGAGTTGTACAACTTTATGAACATAATGCCACCAAACTGTACACTTAAAGAATGGTTAAGAGCACAAATTTTCCTTTACATATATTACCATAATAAAAAAATAGCAAAAATAGAGGAAACACAGATAATATTAGAAATAGAAACAGGACGAAAGCCTAGATGTAGCATAGACTAAAAGAAAGTGAATAACTATCTGACAATGAATTTGAAAATTTTCTCAATGTTGAAATGTTTCTGAGAAAAGTAAACTTACTTTAAACTGACTCAAAGGAAAACAGACAAACCTGAAAGTCTGAATAATTCAAAAAGTTAAAAAAAAATACCAACTACTGCTCCCCAGAAAGAGGCTTAGATATTTTTACAGCATAGTTCTTTTATTTTTTGAAAGTTTTTATGTATTTATTTGAAAGAGCATAAGCAGGGGGCAGAGGCAGAGGGAGAGAGAAAAGCACATTCCCTGGTGAGCAGGGAGCCTGACCCCCAAGATCATGACCTGAGCTGAAGGCAGTTTCTTAATTAACTGAGCCATGCAGCTGTCCCTTATAGGATACTTCTATCCAACTTCCAAAAAAATAAATTATTCTCAAACTTACAGAAGCTTTTCCATAATAGAAATGAAAGTATACATGTGCCAATTTATCTGATGAAAAATTTTGATACTAAATAAGCAAGGAAAACCAGAGAAGAAAACTTGTTTGTCTTCATAAAGTATAATTACCTCAATAATATTCTTAATGGTGAAATATTAGAATCATTCCCTTTCTTTCCCTTTAATCTTGCATTTCCTTTATTTTTTAAATTTAATTATTTTTTTTAGTGTTCCAAAATTCATTGTTTATGCACCACACCCAGTGCTCCATGCAATATGTGCCCTCCATAATACCCACCACTAGGCTCACCCAACCCCCTACGCCCATCCCCTCCAAAACCCTCAGTTTGAGTCCACAGCCTCTCATGGCTTGTCTCCGCCTCAATTTCCCCCATCTCACTCTCCTCTCCATCTCCCAATGTCCTCCATGTTATTCCTTATGTTCCACACATAAGTGGAACCATATAAAAATTGACTCTCTCTGCTTGACTTAGCATAATCTCTTCCAGTCCTATCCATGTTGATACAAAAGTTGGGTATTCATCCTTTCTGATGGAGGCATAATACTCCATTGTATATATGGACCATATCTTTTTAATCCATTTGTTCATTGAAGGGCATCTTGGTTCTTTCCACAGTTTGGTGACTGTGGCCATTGCTGCTATGAACATTGGGGTACAGATGGCCCTTCTTTTCACTACATCTGTATCTTTGGGGTAAATACCAATTGCAAGGTCATAGGGAAACTCTATTTTTAATTTCTTAAGGAATCTCCACACTGTTTTCCAAAGTGGCTGCACTAAGTGACATTCCCACCAACAGCGTAAGAGGGTTCCCCTTTCTCCACATCCTCTCCAACACATATTTTTTACTGTCTTGTTAATTTTGGCCATTCTAACTGGTGTAAGGTCGTATCTCAATGTGGTTTTGATTTGAATCTCCCTGTTTGCTAATGATGATGAATATTTTTTCATGTGTCTGTTAACCATTTGTATGTCTTAATTAGAGAAGTGCCTGTTTGTGTCTTCTGCCCATTTTTTGATGTGATTATCTATTTTGTGTGTGTTGAGTTTGAGGAGTTCTTTATAGATCTTGGATATCAGACACTTGTCTGTAGTGTCATTTGAGAATATCTTCTCCCTTTCTATCGGTTGCCTCTTTGTTTTGTTGATTGTTTCCTTTGCTGTGCAGAAGCTTTTTATCTTGATAAAGTCACAAAAGTTTATTTTCACTTTTGTTTCCTTTGCATTTGGAGACATATCTTGAAAGAAGTTGCTGTGGCTGATGTCAAAGAGGTTACTGATTATGTTCTCCTCTAGGGTTCTGATGGATTCCTGTCTCACATTGAGGCCTTTTATCCATTTTGAGTTTATCTTTGTGTATGGTATAAGAGAATGGTCAAGTTTCATTCTTCTACACATAGCTGTCCAATTTCCCCAGCACCATTTATTGAAGAGACTGTCTTTTTTCCACTGTATATTTTTTTTCCTGCTTTGTCAAAGATCGTTTGACCATAGAGCTAAGGGTCCATATCTGGGCTCTCTACTCTGTTCCACTGGTCTATGTGTCTGTTTTTGTGCCAGTACCATGCTGTCTTGGTGATCACAGCTTTGTAGTAAAGTTTGCAATCAGGCAATGTGATGCCCCCAGTTTTGTTTTGTTTTTCTTTTTCAACATTTCCTTAGTAATTTGGGGTCTCTTCTGGTTCCATACAAATTTTATGATCATTTGTTCCAGCTCTTTTAAAAATGCTGTGGAATTTTGATTGGGATGGCATAGAAAGTATAGATAGAAGCATTTCCTTTTAAGTGAGCTACAACTTAATGAAGCTAACTATAACCTATTCCATTAAACCCCAGAAATCCAGGGCAGTTAAGATAAAAGAAACTCAATCAGAGAAGGACAATTATCATATGGTTTCACTCATATGCAGAATATAGAAAACAGTGCAGACGATCATAGGGGAAGGGGAACTAAATGCAATGGGAAGAAATCAGAGAGGGATTCAAACCATGAGAGACTCTTAACTATGGGAAAGAAACTGAGGGTTGCTGGAGAGGAGACAGGTGGGAGAATGGGGTAGGAGGGTGATGGGCATTAAGAAGGGCACATGATGTGATGAGCACTGGGTGTTATATGCAACTGAAACTAATGATGTTCTACATGTTGGCTAATTGAATTTAAATTTTGAAAAAAAAAATATAAAAGAAAGGGCGAAACAAGAACAGCACCTGGATGGCATAGTTGGTTAACCCACCTACTCTTGGTTTCGATTCAGGTCCTGATTGAGTCCTGTGTTGGGTTCCATAGAAGTGGGCTTAAGACTCCTTGTTCCTCTGCCCCACCCTCGCCACCCCTCCCATACTTTCTACCTCTCTCTAAAATTAATAAATAGGATAGATAAGAATATAAATTGTCATTTACAGAAGATATGCTTGTTATATACAAAACTAAAAATAATTTATAAATAATAGTAGTAGGAAAGTCACCTAAATGTAAGCTCAATAAGCAAAAATAAATTTCCTGTCTATATACAAACTGAAAAGGTAAAAATATAAAGGTATATACCATTTGAAATGAAAAAAAAAAAATAGGGCACCAGGGTGGCTCTGTCACCTTAGCTGCCAACTGTTCATTTCATCTCAGGCCATGATCTCAGGATGGTGAGATCAAGACTTGCATCAGGCTCCACACTCAGTGGGGAGTCTGCTTGGGATTCTCTCTCTTTGCCTCTTCCCCCACTCATGTGCTCTCTCTCTCATAACTAAATAAATCTTTCAAAAAAAACCAAAAAATAATAAAAAAATGGTTTTCAAAATGTGTATAGAAAAATGTCATATCTGACTCATAAGATGGTCTTATTTTATAGTGATAACAAGCCCATTTCTGTTGGTTCAGGGACACACAAACTGATCAAAGAATGCAATCTAGAGCTCCCAAACCAACATCCTCATATATAGACTCTTGAGATATGTCAGTCTGACATGCAGATCATTGGGGAAAAGAGGTCTCAAGTAATATTGAGACAACTGCTTATTTATATTGAAGCTTTGGAAAGGGGGATCTCTGCTAGTTTACTGTTATCGTTTATGTCTCTATTTCACACACTTTATGAAAATCAGTTCCTCAAAAATAAAGATTTGAAGAAAACAGGTAATGCAGAAGTGTTATAAAATAATTCATTAAAAGTTCACTTTAGTAAAATTGGTAATTCCTTCTTACCAAAAGATTTTAAAAAAGAAAGCAAAAAGCAAGCTATCAACTTGAAGAAGATACTGCAACTCACTAACACGTAATAGATTAGTATCTAGAATATATAAAGCTGACCTCAACTAGTGAGTCAGACTCAGTGGTGTATTATGAACAGTGTATTATGAATGAATTACAAGTAGAATGAAGATATTGATCTTAGCTCTCTGTGAGGCAGAGTAAGGCCTGGGTAAAAAATTTTCATTGCAAGCAGCCTTATCTGTTTACCTCAATGTGTCTTAAATATTACTCTTTCCTATGTGTTGGGAATCACTGATATAAAGAATTATGCAATCAATAACAAGCAGTCCAGGGGCACCTGGGTGGCTCAGTTAGTTAAGAATTTAACTCATATTTTAGGGTCAGGTCATGATCTCAGTGTTGTGAGATCAAGCCCCATGTCAGGCTCCATACTGGGCATAGGACTAGCTTGGTATTCTCTCTCTCCCTCTTTCTCGGCCCCTCCTTCCAAAAAATAAATAAACAAGCAGTCAAGTGAAAAACAGTCAAAATACAAAGTCCTGTCACAGAAAAAGAAACATAAATGACATACATATAAAAATATATACAGCTTAATTGTTAAGAAAATACAAAAGATCACTTTACACACTCTCTACTTTGGTAGAAATAATGAAATCTAATGTACAGAAGTTTTAAGTATTTAAACTGGTAAAATCATTTTGGAAAACCTTATAGCACAATATCATGAAATTAAATGTTTGTTTTTGAGAAATTACAATTCTAAGCATATAACATAGAGATATACATTTGAACTAGAAACTGTTTAATAGTGTTCATAACCATATTGTTTATAAAAACAAAAAAGTAAAAACAACCTAAATCTCTAATGACAGACAATTATCAATTGAGAGTATCTGTATGTAACTATCTATATGTAATATAAAACCATTAAAAAAATCAAGAGGTGTCATAATAAAAAAAATGTTATAAAACTTAAAAAAGCCAGAATATAAAATTGGTCATTTTTTTAGAATTTCTCTTTATATTACCAAGGTAACAAATAGCTATGAAAATTATTAGAGAGATGCCTTTTTAATTTATACTTTACTAAAATTGGTGACCTCAGGCATTCATTTTTTTAATCTAAAATAATGGATATTATTTTATTATTAACTATTTTTTGCTCAAGGCGTGATTATATATGACAGTATTTATGTAATTTCTTCCTGTACTGATTCTTAATTACATTATTATTTAATATCATATCAGGTTCCTAATTTAAGAATTACAATTTTATTAAATATGAATTTTTGCATAAATGTATAAACAATGTATGAATGCATAAGTATATGTTAGTAAGAAATAATACTAAGTTACTTATTGTGGTGTAATTTGCTCCCAGTTTTGCTAGCATGTTATAATCATTTGAGGTATTCTGTTACCAAAGGATACACAAAAGCAAATCCAATACCTTTAAATCTGGTAATTTAGATTCAAATTTAGCTCTGATGTTTTTTTAAGCTTTACTATTTAATGGAAATAGCACACTCTGTGTTTTTCCATGTTAGTTTTATAAAAATATATGCAAATGTATGGAAAAACGACTCTCCGCCTACATGTACTTTTTATAAAGACTTCTCAAAGTAGATTTGCATTAATCATGCTTCAAATAAGAGTTTCCTATAAATCTAAGCCATGCCATTTCATTGAAAAATTATTACAGAAGGTACATTAGAGCAAATAAAAATCATGAAAATTATAATAATTGGATTTTAGGGATAGTCTGACATGGTCTGCTCCCATGGTATTTATATGGATAAATACAATGAGTCTGATATGCATTTTCAATGTTTCTTTGCCCGAATTTTTATTTTTATTACATATTGCAATATAGTTGAGATGTTTGTTTCTGTTTATTGCTAGGTCATACAGATAAATTTTGAAGAATTTGATCTGGAGATTGGCTATGATACATTGACCATTGGTGATGGAGGTGAAGTTGGAGACCCCAGGACAGTACTCCAAGTGTAAGTGCTCACCATCTCATTCTTGACTTTGCCTATCAGGTCTTTATTAAATTTTACCCTTTTTTTCCTTTCTTCTTCTTCTTCTTCTTCTTCTTCTTTTTTTTTTTTTAGTTGGTCTCTTCCACTACTACCAACAGAAGAAGCATAGTAACTTGGTTATTATCATCAACCTACATATACTATTTATTAGCTCTTCTTCAGTGAGGTTTAAGGTACTGAATCCAAACAGAATTTTCTAGACTCCACTGGCAAACAGAAACCTGTCAGAAATGGAAGCTCACAGTAAAATTGCAGAATGGCTGATTAGGGTTTATTTTGGAAAATATCCTTGCCCTTAGAGTTTAAAAATGGAAAGGAAAAAAAAAAGTATAAAATGGGTCCCAGGGGACTCTGATACTGGTACTGCAGACTGGTGGGTCATGTTCACGTACTGGATGCAAAATCATACCTAGCCATTGAAATCTGAAGTTTAGATTTGAAATAGATGAAGTAGAGCAACTGGGGGTTTTGATGTGGGCTGAAACAATGATCATGTATCAAAAAACAGGAAATGCTAGGAACTTATTTATTCCCCAGTCCCTGGGCTATTCATTCCAATAATCTACCTCTGATAGTCATGGAAAATATTTTGGGGAGACTATATTGTGTTTTCTCCTTTGAACCTCAAAAACTTAGGATTCACTTTCTCTCAGAATTCCTTTCATAGCTATTGATTTTCAGTTCAGACTTCATGAACACAATGGATTTCCCTAAACCATCAAATTGAAGTTCACACTGAGTATTTCATCTCCAGTGGGAATAAAAATTAAAGCTTCATTCTGTGAGCATTACCTTTTAGACTGTTCAATCAATAGATCTAAATTGGTCCTCCTAGTGAGAATGTGGGAGGGCTGGGAAAGAGAAGAAAAAAAAAATACACTATGTTTAAAACACCCTAAGACTGTGAGAGTAGCAAGTGTGTATGTGCATACACATACACACATTATTCAGATCCAGACATTATTGTAATGATATGGATCTAATTTTTCTTATAAAACTCAAAATAAAAAAAATAGGGCAATACCTTAACAACTTTTAGATACTGAGAGAAAAAAGAACTTTTTTTAAAAATACAACCATACGCTAAAGAAAATTTAATTCTTCCTTGATCAAGAGACGATCTGTCTAAATCCATATCACTGCTCTAGGCAGTGTGTGTGTGTGGGGGGGCATTATGCCTTGTTTCCCACCCCACCCCGCATAATGTCCTTCCCACCTTCACACACTGCCACCACTATCTCTCACCACACTCCTCCATTTTCTGCATACCTACCATCCCCATTTGATCTCAGTTGCAAAAAGAAAAAAAAAATTATTAGTGGTTTTGCTGCTCACTTCAAAATTTTAATTGTCAAGTGCATATGATGCCCTTATTTCATTTTATATTGGAAGATAGTGATGGGGAGATTTTTAAATTTTTAAAATCCTGTCTTGAGTGGATGAAATCAAATAGTGGATGAGGTGAGAAGCATGGGATAATGAAGTGAAAAAAAAAAAAAAAACAGGCTTACAGTTGATTTTTTAAAGAAGTTTATCCCCAAATTAGCTGGACAACAAAAGACCCTATAGAGAACAAAAGTATGGATGGGTAGTGCCTTTATAAACCAAATAAATAGTCGAATGGAAATAGCTGTATATCACAGACTAACATGAGTTTCCTTCTGTTGCTGGTGGGAAAAAGAAGAAAAAGTTATATATTCTTTTCCTCTTCTCATATTCCTCTTGTTATACTGTCCCTTTTTTGTGTAGTCATTCTACTTTGTTGTTATATTTCCCTCACTCTGAGAAGTTATATTAATTTTGAAAAATTTATGTGATTCCCATTTTTCATCCATATTCCTCTATCTGTAACCAGAAAGTGTTTCTCAAACTTGCTTTTCTCCCTGAGAAATAAAATTGCACTTCTCTGAAAATATAACCCTTTTCCCGAGTAAGGATGACTGAAACAGAACTTAGGTAGCACCTACTCCTGGAGGTGTTCAAATGAAAGCCGGCTGACTCACTAACAGAGATTTTACAGTGCTAGAATTAGATCAGAAGTTCCTTTGAACTCTAAGATTCTGTAATAATAGAACTTAACTGGATTTGTATCCACCAGAGAAGCTGATCTAAATTTGAGTGAATCTGAAGCATATTTCTCAAGGTTAACTTTCCCAATGTTAGGACCGCCCATTTGGGCGTTTGCAGGGCCCAGAGTAAGAAAGCAAATAAATGCAAACTTATATATCATATATCTAAATATTAGAAGTTGTATATGAAAGCTACATGTCATCAAATATAGTATATTCCATTCTCCTACCTTGACAAATGCGCTTTCATGACGACCTGAAAAGACAAGTTTGCATTTGGAATTCTAGGAATTGTGTGGTTTCCTTATGGGGACATGAAGTCATGGGGCAAATGTGTTCCCAGCCCCAGCCTACAGCTGCCACCCACTCTCACCAACCTCAGCTCCATCCTTCACCAAGCTGTGGACTTCCCAGCCTAAACATGTGAAGTCCCCATTCCCACCCTGCAAGTAGTGTTCACTGCCCAAGCGTGTACATATGGGTCCTATGTCCTGGCCCTGGAAATATGCATGTGGAAAGGAGGCTTATGTGGGTCCAGGTGGCAGGCAAATCCAGGGTACTGGGTGCTAGTGAGTTGTAGGACAGTACTTCTCAAACAAACTGTAAAATAGATTTGTTTTCATTTCCAATCCATCTTGAACTGATACTTTTGTAAAGGGAAGGGAAAATAAATTCCTAGAAAATGAAATAAAAACATATGTGAGTACAATCCCATTATTTTTATATTATGAAATTCACCACACACAATTGCTCTCAAATTACTCTAGAAGTTTGAAAGACTTACTTCCAATTTCTGTACTGATGGCACTATGGGCTGGAAACTAGCCTAGAATCTGGAAGAAGTCGGGGAGGAAGGCAGGCACCAGAAGATGCCTCAACTCCCTGGGGAAGAGTTAAGGAAAGGTCAGAAGGAGACCCTCCATGGGGAAGAGATTAGAAAAGGGGTCCTCTTGCTCAAGTTTAAAAGCAATATTATGTATGTGGCATGATAAATTGTCAAGAATTTTAAATTTTAAAACCCTAGTTGAAAAGAATTTATTTTAAATGATGCTCTTCTAACAGGTAAAACTAGTCTCCATCTGGACACCTTAGTTAGCAATGTTTTATTAATCTATGAATTCCTTTTTGATTTTTATGTTTGATTTATATGCTAGTAAGTAACTTTTGGCACCAAAACTATTTTCATAAATAAATTCATTTTAAGAGATGTGATAGCTAAAAGTAAAAAAATGTAGTAAAATAAGTAAATAAAAAGGCATGCATCTAACCAAAAACTATGTAATATCATATTTTAAATTCTAAGAGGATGAATTCAGCTTATATTAATTTTATAAGTTCTCATTAATAAACACAGAACACATCACTTTGGTAAGTATTTAGTCAGATATAAAACATACCAACCTATTTTGTTTAGGTCATAGGATTAAATTAAGCATTAGAAATATGTAGTGTTTTTGTTTCTTATTTTCTTTTAATATTTAAGTTCTAAAAAGTAAAGTCAATTGTCATATTCTATTCCATATATACATATTCCAAAATATGTATATACTCCATAAAGTCACAATATGTTCAATAGTTAAAATAATCCTCCATAAAAAGACTAATTATGAAAGGTTTTTAAAAACCACTCTTGTAATTACTTTCTCTGAAGTACAAAGCATTTAGTTTTTGCAATACAGTAACTTAAAAATAATTTAAGTATGCTACATCTCTTTACCTTGAGACTTTAGCCCCAAAGAAATATGATGAAGTTATCAGCAATGAAATTATTAAGTAATAGAGAATGCATTGTAATTGGACACCATATGTAATATGAATTTCTCCATATAGTTTTATCAGATAAAAATTCCTAAAATACTGCAAACTTAAGTTGCAAACCTAAATTCACAATTCAGAGATGTGTTGCTTCTGCCGTTTGCTGTCTCATAATCAAATTGCCCATTTATACTCTTGTCTCTGTTTTTCATTCATTTTCTCTCCATTGGAATTACTTGGAGGGCATTTTTTTCTTTTGTGAAATAGCATTTTTTTATTCCTGACAACTGCATGGAATTATAGTGACAAGTGTCAAAAGATCTCAGAATATGAACTTAGCCAGCTGATAAAAATTCAGGTAATTACTTTAAACAATCATGCTATTATCTTTTAAAGGCTGTTAAAATAACATTAAATTACTCCAGATTGTTTTCCATGTGCTTTTTTCATGCTTATGTGTAAATTCACCTGATAGTGAAAATGGATGTAATAAATTTGAGAGAACTACGAGTGATGATAATGCAGTTACTGGCATTGAATTCACCTCCAACCCTCATTTCGTCCGCATAAAAAAGGAGAGGATGTTGATTATTTGTCCAACCTTCTTGTAGCATCAAAGGAAAATGGTTAGGCATTTGATCAAGCATGTGATTCTCTTTGTTTTCTTGCCTTTTCTCTCACATGCTTTGCTGTTTCCTTATTGAATTCATGGTGACACTGTTAAGATTAATTAGGTGAAAACTTGCAAAATAAAAGGCAAGGTGGAAAAAAAGTCTTTTACTCCTAAGATACCTCTGGAAATTTTATGAATATGCACTGATATTGATTGGATGACATTGTATTTGAACTAGTATCTTAAGGGGAGAAATGTTGTTTTGGGTATCTAAACATAGCTAATTCTCTTACTTTGAAATTCTAATTTCTCCTATAAAATCAATGTACAGTGTAAAATTTCCTTCTCGGTTATAAGTTTGATAACGGCAAGCAATACCCCTCCCTGGGTACTCTCTGTCTCTCTCTCTCTCTCTCTCTTTTTTTTTTTTAATTTTAAATATACCCACACATACACACACACTTTTGTTAATATAGTTTTTAAATAAATATTATAGTCATTTTAATATTTTAATAAATATATTAGCTTTTTTAGATAAGATAGCTTTGTTATACTTAGAAATTATTGTTCCATTTTTCTCAGCTCATTGGTCTTTATGTTTTGACAAGCTACTTTGTCCAAGGTTTCTTTTTTTTAAACTACTCAGTGATTCACTCTGTAAAAAACTAGGCTCTACTCTTCTTGGTATCAGACCACTACACATGATATTTGCCTTGAGCAAACTCTTCTACATCCAGGGAATTGTACCTTCCCAAATTTGCTTTTGTATTTCCCTCTCTTAATAATGAAAAAACCTAAATGCCAAAAACACAATAGGCTAATGAAAGAAGAGAATATACTAAATATAGCAATGAGGTAATATTTTTTTAAGAGAATGCTGACCACGGTATAAATAAAAAGTGCTTAGAAAATTGACCAGTGAGCAAAATTCTGCATCCCTTATCTTAGAGTTATTAAAAACAAGGGAAAAAAAAACAAATCCTCTTCTTATTGCTCTTTACTCTGCTTTGTACTCTGCTTGCCCTCCTCCACCACGCACACATAATCGCTCACTCACTCACACATGCTCACCATCATTTTAAGTTCCTTGAGAACAGTAACTATCTTTTACTCATCTTGGGTTTCCCAAAATACCTTACACAGAGCCTGTGTTAACACTGCTAGGTATTGCATGAATTATAGTGGGAGAGGCAACGTTACTCTGCATCGAGACACTTACTGAGACATGTGAACAGAGAAGGTATCTTTGCAAACATTGACAAGGACATACGGTGCAGACATGCCTTAGTTCACTTGGGCTGCTGTCACAAAAATACCATAGATGTGGTGGTTTATCAGCAACAGAAATTTATTTCTTACAGTTCTGAAAGTTGGAAGTCCAAGATCACAGTGCCAGACACACATTATTTAGTCCTGTGGAGAAGATTTAATGCATACTCATGAAAATGACTTGCTGTTGGGCAATAGTAAATATATGCCCTTGGAATTTAAGAATTATTTAGGACACAATATGGAAATAGTCTCTGTGACATGTTGATTTCTAGCAGCAAATTATTAAATATAGAGATAGCTCACTTTTATGGTTCTTCATCCTTTTTTCATTATGTTGTAGCTACATCTTTCTACTATGAAAACATTGACAATTTTACTAAAGAAAAAGTCAGTTTGCTATTGTTTGCTTTGGTTTGTGTATTTATTTTTGTATGGATTGAATTGTCTAAAATTAAAGTCTTTTAGTTAATGTTTCTCTCCTTTTAATCAGAAATATTTGTACTATGGTAGGCATTTCAAAAGTGGTTGTTAAAAAATGAAACAAAATATAAAAAGGGTATCTAAATCAGCTGAATTTCCTCCCACTAATAGCAAATATTAAAGACTGCCCCTTGCTAGAGTGCTAAAAGTATAAATGAAGGATGGCACACATAGCTGAACACAAAGATATATGTCCTGAGGACTTCATCTTCACATTCTCTTTCCTAAAAACAATGTTGATACAGAAATATTGTGTATGAAGTGAGAACTGTGACAGATACCCTCACACCTTATGCTTTTGAATAGCCAATAAGAACTTCTGAAACTTAAATCCACGAATGAAATAAATGTCACAATTATGGATTACTCAGTTACCTAAATGAGCTAACATTTATGTAGTTCTGTTATTCCTAGTACTCCATGTATTATTATTACTTTTTTTTTTTAAAGATTTTTATTTATTTGACAGACAGATCACAAGTAGGCAGAGAGGCAAGCAGAGAGAGAGAGAGGAGGAGGAGGCAGGCTCCCTGCTGAGCAGGGAGCCCGATGTGAGGCTCGATCCCAGGACCCTGGGATCATGACCTGAGCCGAAGGCAGACACTTTAACCACTGAGCCACCCAGGTGCCCCCATGTATTATTATTTTTAAAGAAATATTTTATTATTATTCCAATATGTTGATCCACTTTTTTTCCTTTTTATTTTTCTCAGGTTTATTGAGATATAACTGACAATTAAAAGTTAAATATTAAAGGCATATACTTGATGATTTTATATATATATATATATATATGTATATATATATATATAGTGAACGGATTTTCCTCATTGAGTTCATTCATCCTTCCATCACTTCACATATTTAACTTTTCTTTTTCTTTTTTTTTTTTGATGAGAACATTTAAGTTCTATTCTTAGCAAATTTCAATTATACAAGACAACAATAGAGCATTATCAACCATAGTAACCATGTTGCACATTAGATCTCAGAACTTATTTAGTAACTGAAAATCATACCCTTTCACCAACCTCTATTTCCCCTGCTTCCTAACACCTGGCAGACATTTTTCTACTTTCTGTTTTTATCAGTTTGACTTTTTTAAGAAAAGATTTCACATGTAAGTGATACCTTGTGTATCACATGTAAGTGATACATACACATGTAAGATATAGTAATTGTCTTTTTCTGTCTGGTTTTCTTTTTCACTTAGCATAAGGCCCTCCAGTTTCATTCTTGTTGTTGCAAATGACAGGATTTCCTTCTTTTTAAAGGCTGAATAATATTCCACTGTATAAAATGCCACATTTTCTTGATTCATTCATTGGCTAATAGACTCTTAGGTTGTTTCTACATCTTGGCTGTTGTGGATAATGCTGCAGTGAGCATGGGAGTACAGATATCTCTTGGAGATAGTGATTTCATTTCCTTTAAATATATACCTGGAAGTGGGATTGCTGTTACTTGGTAGTTCTATTTTTAATTTCTTGAAAAGCCTTCATACTGTTTTGTAGTGACTGTACCAGTTTACCTTCCCACCAGTGGTATACAAGAGTTTCTTTTTCTCCAAATCCTCACCAAGATGTGTTACTTTTTTGTCTTTTTGATAATAACCATCCTAATGGATATGAGGTAACACCGCTTTCTGATGTCACCCAGCTCATGGTATTTCAAGGTTACAATTTTTGTTTTTTTTTTAAATCTAATGTTTTGTAGCCATAATCATACTTAGTGAATTTCATGTATCCGAAATGAACATATAAACCATCCTTGATAGTACTACACTAGAAGAATAAATATTAAATATATTTCCATAAAAAGCAAATGTTAGGGGCACCTGGGTGGCTCAGTGGGTTAAGCCGCTGCCTTCGGCTCAGGTCATGATCCCAGGTCCTGGGTTCGAGCCCCACATCGGGCTTTCTGCTCAGCAGGGAGCCTGCTTCCTCCTCTCTCTGCCTGCCTCTCTGCCTACTTGTGATTTCTCTCTGTCAAATAAATAAATAAAATCTTTAAAAAAATAAAAAGCAAATGTTATATACATGTATGCTACAAAAAAATATTTTGGAATGTAGGAAAATAGCTATTATCTGTAATGGATGCACCCATATGCCTAGAGTGATTATAAAGAAAAATCAAACATTGATCCTAATAGAAATTTTATAGTTTCCATCCTTTATTTCATATTGTATTTGAGTGCTTCAGAAATATTTCTAAGTGTACTTATTTAGGGCTTTTACACTTTTATTCTAGCATGAAGGGGCGGACTAGGATAATTAGAATGTGTCCTGAACTCTGGGGTTATTCAGCCTATTAACAAACATGTATTGAAGAAGTTTCTCTTTTTAAGTTTATAGCTAACAGGTTCAAAAATACATATTAAAAGCACACTAAAACTGGAGCACCTGGATGGCTTGGTCAGTTAGCATCCAAATCTTTTTTTTTTTTTTTTTTAAGATTTTATTTATTTATTTGACAGAGATCACAAGTAGGCAGAGAGGCAGGCAGAGAGAGAGAGAGAGAGGGAAGCAGGCTCCCCACTGAGCAGAGAGCCCGATGTGGGGCTTGATCCCAGGACCCTGGGATCATGACCTGAGCCGAAGGTAGAGGCTTTAACCCACTGAGCCACCCAGGCACCCCAGTTAGCACCCAAATCTTGATTTCACCTCAGGTCATGATCTTAGAGTCATGAGATCAAGCCCTGCACTGGGCTCTGTGCTGGACATGGATCCTGCTTAAAGATTCTCTCTCTCGGTTTCCCTCTGCCCCCTTCTCCCTCATGCTCTCTCTCCCTAAAAACAAACAAACAAACAAACAAACAAACAAAACCATACTAAAGCCATTTGAATACTCATTTGAAATAATGTGGGACTCCCTCCTCCATGATTAGAAAACACCCTTTACTGTCAGGGATGGGAGTTGAATAGAAAGTTGTCCAAAGTAGGTGAAATTTCAATTTGAGTCTAAACTAAAGTGCATGAGAGGCTGTTGGAAGGACATTAGCCACTGAGCCTGCATCCAAAGAGCGTGGTTTCAAGTGAGGTACCAATGTTAATAAAATATAATTAAAAATAAAATCACTACCAACAAAGTGAATCTTCTTCACTACATGAAGAAAAGAATAAATCAATTTTACTACTGAGTAGGCATTAAACCAGAATATAACATACATTATATGCAGTCTGCTAAAGAGATTGCAAAAAAAGAAAAATAATCTCACCCATTTATATAAGCAGATACAATCCATTACATACGTGTTGATTATCCTTATCAAAAGTAAAACAAAATTAACTCTTATCCATATGATAAGCTGGAAGTTACACCCTAGAGCAAAGCACCTAGGCTTTAACTCTCAGGCACAGAAGCAAGATGAAGGGGCATGATCTTTCTTCATGTTCACATTTCAAAGAGATGGCTCCAAGGCCTTCATGAAAGACATTCTTGGTGTGTAAAACTGGAAGAGTTTTGTTTAGCTTTTATACCATTTAAATAGGCCTGAAAAACACTGAGAAAGCAAATATTTATAATTTTAAGTTTTCTAAAGGAAATGATAAAAAGAAATGGAAAAGTAGGAAAGTTTTCTTTCCTACTTTTTTGGAACCAAGGACAATTTGAAACTTTTTTTTTTTTAATTTGATTTGCACTTATAATTTTTCTTTTTGTGACTACTTTATAATAAAACTATAATTTTATAATTATCTCAATTGCTGTTTCTACTTTCCTCTGGGCAGTTTGCAGTCATCTAAATATACAGCAAATTCACGGTAAAATACAAAGTAAAGCAATTATCAGGAATACAATAGGATGAATTTAAAATTTCAGTACAATATTAGCTGTGGAGGAATAACCTTTAAATATGTTGTACCAACGGTAAATGGGTAAAGAAAATTCTTGATAGCAAAGGTCAAATACTTTCTTTCATCATACATTAGATTTACAAATTGCTATGTTGCCTATATTGCTTACACTTTTAAATGATTCAATGTTTATTGTATTATTTTATAGCTCCTTATGAAATCTTACTAATTTAAACCTAAGGAGTAGCTTCACCCTGGAGCCTGAATCTAATTTTTTCAGTAAGAGCTTATTTCTTTAGAATCCCAGTAAACTTCTCCTAAGTTCTCACCAATTACATAAGTGACATTACATTTACAAAATAATCTAGGATCTTCAGTAATTATTCCATCTTTCCAAATAATTTTTCCCGGATGGAAACACAAAGATACCTAGAACCATTATCTAGTATTATTGTGAGGCACCTGTTAAAGGGTACATATTGTACTTCCAGTGTTCAATAATACATGACTCTAATTATTTAAATCTTGAGGACAAACCCAACCTACAGGCTATGTTTTGCATGGTCAAAATCAATAGTTATATTATTATAACAGTCTATTAGATCTCCATGGGTAATAGACATTCACTTTTGTTTATCTACACTTGGACTGGAAAGAACTTGTTATTTCAAAGTTAATCAAGTGGTGTTAAACCTGTCTTCTATAGCTTAATTTGTAAACACTGGATTTCTGTTTCTAATTAAATGCTTTTCATTCTGCAGCATCCTACTAGTCAAACAAGTTAACAAAACTGTTTTTTTTTTAATGTCAAAATTATAAAGTGAGTATCTGGATGGGCATTAGTTATTTTACTTTGGTATTATTAAAACTTACTAAGAAGATAATCTCACTTTTTGCTCTGTCAATAATTAGATTGCTGGACTGAGAAGTCCAGATCATGTGTTGACCGGTATAAGAGAAAAATTATGCCAGACCAGTTAAACAGTTAGGGAAGACTTTATTCAAGACTATAGACTCCTACTGAAATAGGGACCAAGATTATTGAAATAGGAGTCAGTACCATTACAGTAGGGAAGAGGAATTAAACTCAACTCTACTGAAATAAAAGGTGGGGTGGATTATATACGCTGGGGTAAACTTCAGTGAAAGTGTTGGAGAAGAGTAGATGGGAGATTGGTTGATGTGAATAGGTCATCTGCATTTGTTAACAGATGCTGATCAGAATTGAGCTCCTGCATGTCCACAGACGGGGAGTTTGGAGTGCTTACTCTTTTCATGATTATATTTCAGAGGGATGGCTCCCAGTTCCTTGAGAAACACATTCTTGAGTTGTAGAAAATTTGTGTCTTGAATTGCAAAGAAATGATGTACAGTTCTAAGTTTTCTAAAGTAAAGGCTCTTCAAAAAGGTAGAATAAGAGCCTGTAATCAGGAAGGAGACTCTTAAAGTTTAGTTAAGCTCAGGGGAACATTAAGGTTGTCTTGGCCACTGGGAATATAATTTTGAGATGTCTGGGTATAGTGATTGTGGGACATATTACTGGGAGTACAGAAAGAAAAATATAGTTTAACAAATAACCTGGTTTTTTTTCTGTAATAAAATGTGATTTTTTAAAGAAATTTAAAAAACACTGCTGTGAATAAGACAGTAAGTCAGTCCATGAAAATCGTACGTTCTCTAGAATACCTTTTTTAAGCTGAGTTCAGTGTCATCCTCGGTTGCTCTAGAAAATTTGATTTTCAACTCCTTTGTAAGACCCACTGCCTAATGCTTTATGGCTGCTGGCTTCACTTGGCAAGCGTGGGTCTCCCTGGGTTTTCCTTTCACTTTGATCATTGAATGGGTGATCAGCAGCACTTGAAAGAGTCCTTCCAGCATAGGAACAGACTATCTTTCCTCTACAACAACTTTAAGTAGACAGAATCTCCTGGTTAATAGAGGTGGCAGACTTCTGGTGGGTCCTTCAAGGTCCTTTACCTTATGACTTTATGTCTCAGAACTTGTGGAGAAGAAAGAAGCCCTTTGAAGTATTGGACATGTTTATGAGAGGATTCAGTTAAATTCGGTACAGGACATGATCTCTGACCCAAATTCATAAGCCTGCCAAATATAAGTTCAAAGGGAAAATATTATGCTTGCTTGCAGAGGTTGCTCAAATTTTCCACAAGGCTAGTAGTAAAGGTCTAGACCGTTTTAATCTAATATATTGCTGAATTTTAACAAATGAGTTTGTTCTTACTGGAATCTGTAAATATTTGCATCATTACTAGATGGCAGTGGAAATCAGATAACTTCCTCTCTCTGATTCATTATGCTCTAGTATTCCTTAAGTGGAAAATATTTGAAGAAAGACTTTACCACTGCTTGAGAATTGGCATCTGAAGAGGGAAACAACTTCTTCAGACCATCCAGATATCATAATCCCATAACTAGACAAAACCTCTTACATTCCTCAGAAATTATGTCTATGAAATCCAAATGCCACCAAAATTTGAGGGAAGTTTGTTGGGGAAAACTGCCTACACAGACCTTAGGAGAACCTATGAAGAATTCTACTGGCAAATTTTTCATCTCTTTAATATGTTTTGGATAACTTCATCTTTTTAGGTATATGTAGTAAGAGTCTAGTGCCTTTAAAAATCCTGTTTTACTTTGGTGTTTATGTTGATGCAACATTGCTAACCAAGAAATAAGGACTGTAGCATGTGTTTTTGTTAGCTAATTCCCACAGTTCAGTCAAATTTCTCTTAGCTCCTCTTTAATCCATTTGTACATTTTTTTGTGTGTGGGGGTGTGGGAAGCATATTTTTGGAAATTAACAAAAATTGCTTGTTGTATTGAATGTGAGGCTTCTAAGTTTGAAATCTGCCGCATTTAACAGTGGCTTTTGAAGCTCTGTCAGCAAAATCATTGCCTTCAGAAGTTTTCATTCTGCCTGCGTGAACCCTGCAAAAGATTACTGATCTGAGCAGCCTTGAACAAGTCAGATATCAATTTTCCATGAGATAGTTTCTTTCCCCTCAAAGTAGGAACCTTCTTTTTTTTTTCCCCCCAAATTTGTTCCGTTGCATGACAGACAAAAACACATACTATATGGGGGTGCAGTTACCGTGACTGCTATTGATGAGGCTGTTTGTACCAACTTAGTTCGAGGCAAAATAGAAGCTTCCAGAATTTTCATAAAGAGTCAGCATACCATACAAAGCCTTATGCTGGCTACTTTTATCCTGAGAATATGACCCATCCACAAACATTATGAAATTGTCATTATGAACAAGAATATCAGACAAATCAAGTCAAAGCCTCATGTCTTCTATTACCATTGAACAGCTGTGATCAACAATATGATTAGGATCTGGTAAAAACAACACCGACAACAACAACAAAAAAAACCAGGATCTAAGAGGTTGCATTTCCTAATAGTATTTCTGTTGTTGTTGTTTAATGACCATTTATACCTAGGCTGGTGGCATACCCACAAATTTGTAACCTTACTTGTAAGATAGCTGTCACAACACATAGGACAGGAAAATAAGTCAAGTGACTCAAGGTAAGGACTTGAGCCTTTTTTAAAGTGTTTCTGTTGCTATTACAGCGTCCCAGTAACCACAATGCCCTGATCCAGAAGAACTGAGAAATACATTATCAACGTGTGGTCTAACTAATCCTTGCTTTTGAGTTAACACTCCAAACGCGGCACCCTTATTTTCATGACAACACAACTAGAAAGGCTTTTCCAAATTCAGAATTCCCAATGCTGGGATGACACTGAGCAGTCATCACACAATTGCTCTATCAGAGGTTTTGCCTTCTCTGTAAAAGTTTGAATTCATTGTCTATGGTATCCTCTTAGTCCCCCAAAACTGGGGACTTTATTTAACAAGATATTTCGTTTGCAAAATGGGCTGTATTGTATCCTTTTGGGGCCTTCAGCATCAACAGATACCCTGAATATTTAACCTCAGTTTGGCAGTAATACAGCTTATCTCGTGCGGCCTTGTGCCCTTGTGAACAGAGGGAATTGTAACAAAGCCAAAGCATCAGTTCTGCTTGGCTTTTTAGTTTCTGATTCTAACAGCAAACCATCCATATATTGAATACCTATGGATCCTTCTGGCGGGAGAGCTGTCTCTAAGTTTTCCCATAAATGACTAGAGGAATAGTAGGAGAATACTGAAACCCTTGAATTTTTTTTTTTGGCCATAAATATTGGACTACTTCATAAGAAAAAGTGAACAAGATTTAGACTTGTCCATGAGAGGAGCTAGAAGAAAACAAAAACAAAACAGAAATAGATTGGAGAAAAACCTTTCAGACAATGCTACCAAAGTTATTAAAAGTTCTGGTTTAGGAACTATACACATTAATGAAACAATTTTATTTATTTCCTTAAGATCTTGTACAAAAGTCAACCATCTTTATCATCTTTACTTTACTTCTTTACTGGGAATTTGGCAGTATTAATATTATAGGGTGAGTGCCCTTTCTTTTATAATTATCCTTTGCTTTTTCTAATTTTTTTTTTACAACTGGTTTTTCCCTTCTAATTGAGCCCTCAACAAAGGGTATTGTTCGACATAAGACTAATGCTTCTGATAAGGGATTTCTATGGGTTATACATCTTAGATTAAATTAGTGTTGTTATTCCTTGGGCCCAAAGTAATACATTGATTTGTTTCTGCTCAGGGTACTTTTCCAGTGTGGTACAGGCTTGCTATTTCCTACTATACCCCTTTTCTTTCAGAAAGTACCTAGTAACCAAACCAGATGCTTTTTCTGAGGGTACTTCACAGACATTCCAGATGGAATACACAGTATGGTAGTCTTAATTTGCACAAGAGATCTCTCCCCAATAGGTTTATAGAACAATCAGCAGAAAGGAAGAAAATGTGTTTCTTAGCCACAGGATCTATTCAGGTTGGAACCACAAAGAAAAGAAGGGAGCATAAAGCTGATTCAAATGACCTGTATTGATCTATCACCAGATGGAAAATGAAGACTTTCCAGGAAAATTTCAGAATAAGTAACAGTACAATCTACCAGAAAAAGCAATGAAACATCAGCCAGAGGGAAAGTTATTGAAGTATACATTTCACCAGTTCCTACTGCTGAGATTTCCTCATTCTATTTTAAACCATTTTCCCAGTTATTCCTTAGCCTTCTGGGCATTCCTGATTCCTATTTCTGCAATTTATACATCCCTGGAGTCTTATTTTCTCCATTCCCTCTTCTAGTGTTGCAGCCTTTTATAATAGTAACATTCTGTTTTCTCTTCAGTTCTCTTCACGGATTGGCCACCACTGTAGAGTTAATTTCCTTTATTAATTCGTCTTAACCGAACAGTTAACCTGCCGTTTTTAACTTCTTATTTTCTTCTTCATATTTGTTCAGATTGTCCCCAAACTGAGTAGCTACTGCTAAGATTTGGGTAATAGTTGTTCTCCTTGCCATTTGACCCCCCTTTCTTTAATTTGAGCTTGGATAGTCAACAAGAGAGCCAAGACAAAGATGGATAGAACCAGAGGACGATTTTGACCTGTTACTGGATCCATGCTAGTAAACTATCACATACAAACTTTGAAAAAGTATCAATAAGTTTTTGATGGAAAATAATAGGGGATTCACCTGCCTTCTGTTTGTAACACTGTGGTTTTTCCCAGCTCACCTTTAGAGGAAAGGCTGTGAGCAGTCTCTTTCAGTAGGTCTTCTAAACACTTAGTTTTTCCACAGTTGTGGAGGATGGTGGATCGCTGGCTACTGTTTGGAGTGCTGGGTCATCTTCTTGTCCCTAGCATGCTTGCTCCATCAAATGAGCAAAATCTATTGGCTTCAGAATTCCAGTAGCTAGTACACATCCCCACGTGTGGTGGTGCAAATTTAAATAATAATGAGACAGGGAAGACAGAAGGAGCAGAGACAGCAGAGAAAGAAAGAGAGGGCTTCTGTAAAAGAGAAAGTCCCTTGAATTCTCACGTTTTCTCCCATTCTTCCCAGTCTTTCCACTGATTATCCAAACCATTTTTTAACTTTCCTCTTAGAATGATAGCCGTCCAATAAATACACGTATCTAATTTGCTTGGTATGAGGCCCTCCTAAAACACACAACAATCCTGAAAGACTGGATTCTCCTATGTATTCCAAATATGACAGGGGTATTACCTGTTTAAGAGAAAGAACTTCAGGCTTCCCATATTTTTCACTATCAAAGCTAATCATGATCTTAGATCATGATCTTAGATTTTAGAGCCCAATTTACCCTGGTTTACTAAAGAATAAAATCTTGAGTTTGAGAGGGTGGTTCATTGAGATAGTATTTCAAAAGAGCAGGGCACTAGAAGAAACACTTTATAATCCAGGGTCTCTTATTAGATTGTTTGTGACCATGAGACTTTAGCCGGTCCATTTAATTCAATAACTGCCATTTGGATCCTATCCTCATCACCAAATCGTCGGGGAATATAATTAAAAATAGAATTACCTGTCAACCTCGTTAAATCTCTCCACAAAATGTAAGCAGGAATAAAACAGTTTTAATATTTAATAAGCATTAAACCAGACTGTGATGTGTATCAGAGGCAACCCACCAAGATGATTGCAAAGAAATAAATCTCGCCTTTTCATACAGTCAGGCAGATACAATCCATTACATGTATCTTAACTGCCCTTATCCAAAAAGATTTTTTTTTAAGATTATTTATTTATTTATTTGACAGAGAGAGAGAGAGATCACAAGTAGACGGAGAGGCAGGCAGAGAGAGAGAGAGAGAGGGAAGCAGGCTTCTTGCTGAGCAGAGAGCCCGACGCGGGACTCGATCCCAGGACCCTGAGATCATGACCTGAGCCGAAGGCAGCGGCTCAACCCACTGAGCCACCCAGGTGCCCCCAAAAAGATTTTTGAATAAAACACCCATCTTTTTGATGGGCAGGAAGTTACCTCATGAATCTGTATGCCTACACTTAAATCCCACAAAAACAGGGATACAGAACAGTATTCTCCTTGACGTTCACATTTCAAAGAAATGACACCCAGACCTCCAAGAAAGACATTCACGGGATGCACCATTAGCAAGAGGCTTATTTAACTTAAAAGATTTTTATATAATTGAAATAAACAGAGGTCATTTACAATTTCGAGTGTTCTAAAGGAAATGCTAAAGAGAAGGGGGTTTTTCTCTTCCCTTTGTGGCATCAGGGAATTTTTTAGTTTAATTATCATTATTTTTCAGATTTGTATTTACCCTTACACCAGCCACGAATGTGGACTCACAGGAGAACAAGTTAGCAAGGGAACAACTTTGCCTGTATGTGTTAGCTGTTCTTTATGAACTGGCAAAGTATCATGCTGGAGGTTTGGGGTAGTAAAAGTTCAGAACTGAAAGGAAATAAGAGAACATAAGAAGGAGCAATTATGCAATCTTCTCCTGAAAACAACTTTTAATAGTGTGAGGCAGATTGTTGGCATATTTGATATGGTGTATCTCATGCCTACTTCATAATGAAACCATTTTGCTTTCTGTCATGTCTCAGAGCTTGAGTTCTCCTTACTCTTGCCCATAAACTCTCTCCCTACTATAGCTCAAAAGAGTAGTACTTATGAGCTTACCAACTTGAAAATTGAAAGTTCATATGCCACAAAGTTTCACTGAATGATCTTTCCAAATGATGGGGGGGAATGTGTGTGTTTACCCACAGATATGTATACCCACAAATATGTATACCTGGGGCAGATATACACCTATATTACAAAGGAGAATGTATGTATGTATATCTTTTATATTATAATAATTCTAAATTTGATCTGGCAGGAAGACATCATACCTTAAAATTCCATAATACAGTATAATTCACAGTGTTCCTCAGTATCACATATAATCCCATAATTAAAACATAATATTTAACTCGGTTTATTTGAGATAGAGTCCCCATAAATTCTGTAACACTGGACACTGGTAACACAGCTACATTTAACTCAGTCGGCTGATGTTATTTTACCCTTTTGGTGGCTAGATGATGAGCCAAGCATTTTGCCGCTGTGGTCGCTTCGGGGATATGGGCATCAGTGCTGCCCTCTGCTGGTGTAATTGTAGTGTAGCCTCTATCCCAACACATGCTCTCTTAAAATGCCCATTTTATTACAGAGGGAAAATGTATACCTTCTCTCCTCATGTAATTTCCCAGAATCTTCATGATCTTAGCAATAAAGTTCACAAACACTTAGGAATTCCCCCTTTTAGAAGACTCTCTTTTCAGTATATAATTTAAACTTCCCTATCATTATGGATATTTTGCTCAGCAGTGAGTCCATTTTTTCCCTCTTCCTATTCTGGACAGACTTTCCCCCCCAAGGTCTTATTTACACATTTGCTTTCCTCCTTTATATGACCCTTGGCTTTGGTTCAAGTATGTGACTGTAACATAATTAATGACAGAGGAAACATGAGGTAATTTCCGTTTTTACAATTATAAAATTGAGCATTACTGAATGAGATTATTAATGCATAGACTACCAGCATAAACTACCAGCATGTTCTTTAAGATGAAATTATTTGCAGTAAAAAAAAAAAAAAAAACATATGTTGTCTGATATCAGTACTGCAATTCCTTGCTATTTTATTGTTTTGCATAGTGCTTAAATATTTTTCACAGTATTTCTTTAGAACAAAGTTCTGTAAAACTTAAAAGGTTAAAATGAAGAGCATTCCTGGTGTTTAAAAAAAAATTAAAGATATTTTAGATCCTCTTTTTCCTTTTAGTTCAAAAAGGAGTATAAGTTTCTCTGATAGTCTAAAATTTAGTATCTTGCCTGAGGGTTATGAAAGACCTAACCTAGTTAAACACATGAAATGATACTTACTTTTAATAAATCTTGATCACTAAATTGTGCTGTTTGTTCTATTACGTCAACACATAGCCTTGCAAGTTTATCTGACAGTTGTTTTTTTCTAGCCAAGAAAGTATTGAGAAACAGTTCTGTGTCATCATTTGCATGCAGAAAGTGTTTTAATAACCCATTTCTCTCTTCTCCGTCCATCTCTTTTTTAGGCTGACTGGAAGCTTTGTGCCAGACTTGATAGTGAGCATGAGTAGCCAAATGTGGCTGCACCTTCAAACAGATGAAAGTGTCGGCTCCGTTGGCTTCAAGGTTAACTACAAAGGTAATGATGAATGGCTACTATGGGAAGTATGTTATCTTAATACCACCAGAGAACACTTTAAAATTCAAGTTTAATTGCATCTACGAAATAAAAAGTTTCCCCGAACATAAACAAGAATATATTCTAACAAAATACTTTTCTTTTTAATTTAACTATAAATGTTGATTTCACTTTTCTTTAAATAAACTTAGGCCTACCTTTTTTCCCCCTTATAATGTAGTCTATTTTGCATATCTCGTCTCTCCCCAGTCCACTATACTATCCCTATATGTTAGCCACCCTGGACTCCAAGCCTTACCCAGAATAGATAATGTAATTTTATATACTTTATACAATTTGCCTGGCAAAAATAATATACTAATTAGGTAATACTAAAATTCAAAGTAAAGGACTTAATTCCTCCAAGAATCCAGAGTACCATTTTTTGAAGGGGTCATATGGATCTACCAGTTATTCTTTCAGATTAAATACATCGTTTTGGTGTTCAAATGATCAATTCCTGTGTAAGTCATAGACCACAGTTGTGCTAAATTACCACTGCCCACCCGGTGTTGGTAGTGATGCAGATTGATGATTAATTACCTGTGCACAACAGAATCTTTTAGTTCCATTTATAAGAGATAGATGCAAGTGTTATAAAATCATAAATATTCTTGATGAACCTTGATGAAACTCAAATAGAGACAATGGAGACAATGGATATATATATGTATATGTGTATGTGTATATATATGTATGTATATATATATGAAATGTGAATATAGAATTCTAACTGAAAAAATAGTGACTGTTAATAAATTCAATTGAAATCTATACCTTAAGAAATGAACAGTTTTAAGAAACCATCAGAACATTCTGTGGCTTGATTTTATTATTTCTGTTGTGGTAAAAATCATTATTCTCTCTCTTCTCAATTTTAACAATAGCTGTTTAGAATTCTCTTACTTGCATAATAATAATTTGTAGTCGGTTTCCTTTTCCAAACATTGGCTTGCCATGCCTTCATATCTGGACACACGGAACTGAATGCTTGATGTTGTCAGGGAGACCGAACACAGGCATCTTGTGTTTTTAACTTGTGACTAATTTGGTGCTATATTAATTTGAATAGTTCAAGAAATTTGTATAAATGTCAGTTAAAAATAATAAAAGGGTTACCCTGATTATAATTTCAAATATATCCCTCCTCCATTTAAAAATCCACATCTCTGCTCTCTAAATAAGACAAAATTACAACATTTAAAGAACGGTCAGTTTTTGTTGAAAGTGTCTATGTCTTGATGTTTTCACTTTTTAAAGAAAATTCCACTCTAAATGGCAAAAGGGAACTGGCATCCTTATATTTCCCTTGAGTTTATTATTTTCTTCACCCTGTGAAGGTTACCTGCCAGAGACCCTGTAGTTGTTTAAACCTTGGAAACTGTATTAATCATTAACAATAATGCTTCAACAAAGAATTGTAATAGAGCTCATGGACATGTCGGAGCAGTAGGGATTTCTATCAATATTTACAGTGTTCTCCACTCTGTGCAGTTCAAGAGCTGAACTACATGGTAAAGTAGTACAATTAAACATTATTTTGGTTTCTTTCTGCTCAGTTTTCAAAAATTGTTTTTAAAAAATCCTAAGGATCTGCTGTGTGCTGGCTTCTGAATGAGTTGTTGAAAATAGAAAGGAGAGCCAGGTATTAGCTCTCAGGGAAATCACAATATAGTGACAGAGAAAAACATACCCAACTATTCAAGCACAAATCATCTACAGAAATGAGAGAGTTGAAACCAACACCGAGATTCTTACTGAATAATGCCTTTATTCTTTTCCCTTCCTTCAGTCTATTTTAATCTAACGTCCACACTGGGAATGGTGATCTCCAGCAGTAGAGAAGTGTCACATTACACTCCTGCTGTAGGTGTTTCCATAATTTTCTTCATGGCTTAAAGATAAGGTCCAAAACCTTGAGACATCTTATCTTCCAGCTTTCTTCACCCTGTCTTTGTCTTTCTACAGTCCAATTTTATAAAATTATCTGTAATTCTCCATCCCAGCAAGTTGTTTCAAACCTCTCCTCTCTGGACTTTCAGGCAATTCCATCCGAATTCACTATTCTTATTTTAACAGCATCACATCACCCATCCTTCAAGACAAATTCAAATATTTCCTCTTCTGTGAAGCCTTTCTTAACTCCATTCATCACAAAATAACACTTTCTCTGTTGTATAAGACCTGTGCCAGATATACTATATTACCAGATGGAAATATATCCATTTTCATATTTCCATTAGCAACCCTTTGCTATGTCATCATAAGTGATTAGTAAAACTGAACAAATGATTTAACATGTATAATGTGATGTAATAGAGGGAAAAATATGGCCTTAAAAATTTAGTTTACCATGATTTTTTTTCCTACTGTGAAAATCATATTTTTTGCATTCTCCATAATTTAAAACCTGAGCTCAAAGTTGAAGCAGGGTTCATTTTGACAAGTTTCAAATTTTGATGTGCAGATAGCTTTAGCAACTTTGCCTACTAAAAATAATTTTCATAATTACCATGCTCTCTGTTAAGTAGTATGTTGGTTCTAAATGGAACACCTGCTAAAAAACCTTTCCAGATTTGATCTAATGATATCTTCTTTTTGTCATCTGTAGATTTTGTATGACATAGCATTGACTGTGGCTTTCCTGTAAATTGAGCATGTTTTTCATTTAGTATATTTTCTTTTTTTAATTTTATGGGTAGCCACTAAATTATGTAACCCAGATTTTTTTTTATGATACATTTTAATTCTTAAATTGTGTTTTGCTAATTGCCTATGACCATGCCTTTGAAGTTTGCTTTAAAAGAAAATAAATTTTCAAATGAAATCTCCTATTAAGAAACCAAAAATAGAAAAAAAGAAAATTAAAAGCTGGGCTGCTTTGATGCAGGACTGGCATTCCCCAATGGTCAGAAACCCTAGTGCTCCAAAAAACTCAGTTTGAAAATGGCCTTTTCTAAGACCGTACTATTCACTAAAAGACAAAAATATATCTGTGAGTATAAATGATACAGAATTGCCTAATTAAGTCGTCATTATCTTTAGAACCTCAGCTTTAATCTTTGGAAATATCAGTGCTTTTTTCTATAGAATTTGGACAGCAACTATCTTAAACTATAAAAAAGCAACAAATGTTGAAAATCAAGAAAATAGTTCCTTATTATAAATTCAATTCATTCTTATTCAATTAAAATTCATTTAATAGTTATTTTGTACATAAAAGTATGCTGATAATGGTTTGCAATAGCAGAAATGCATAAAATACCACTGTATTCTTCAGAAGTTTAATGATATTCCTTACTTGTTATAAACAGTGATGTCCATTTTGGGTATAACACATCAGCCATCCTTCTCTGCAGGAAATCTATGAGTTTGCCAAAGTTATGATTCAAGTTATGACACTAGGTGTTCCTGCTAAAAGGGAAGAATAACCTAGCTTTTTATCCTGTCCCATTAGCCTTAGGAAGATTAGTTTTGTTTTCTTGTTTTATATTGTCATTATTTCAAATGAATATTAACCAGAAAGGAAAATAGTTTTTTCCACTGGACCTATTAGCATCCATTAACACTGCACTATTTTTTTTTATGTATTTTCATCTTTGAGAAAACCTAAGCAACATTAAAAGGATAATTAATAATTACTAAGAACCTTATATATCGCAATCACTTTACCTGCATTAACTCATCAAATCTCATTAGAACTCTGGGAGGTATCAATTATAACTCAATTTAACAGATCAGAAAAAACTGACTAGGATGTAAGCACTATGATGATAGGAAGTTGGATCTGTTTTGTTCATTGTTGTATTCTCAGTAGCCAACACAATGCCTAACACATAATCACCATTCAATAAATATTTGTGAAATGTGTGAATGAACGGACATGAGTATCAGATCTTTAACCTACTGCAGAATCTAGATGCACCTCTAAGTAGGTGGACTTCATGATACTTTCTATTATACGATATTACATCCTATGTAGGTGTTAAGTGTTTTTGGAAAGCAGAAATGTTAAAGCCTGAAGACAAGCTGAAGACCCTGATCAGTGTTTAAAAAAAAAAGATATATATATATATATATATATATATATATATATATGACACCAAATATATATATGACACCACAAGATTGAGTTAAACTACTGAGCTCCCTTTGTCTCATCAGCTACACATAAAACTACACATACAAAACATGTATACACAGCAAAAGCCACCTGATTTCAAATGTCTGTATGTTTTTATTTCCATATAGTAAATCTATGTTCTTTAGAAATATTTGGTAAGAGAGCTTAAAGTTCATGGCAGAAGCCATATATAAAGAAAAATCTTCAGCTTTCATAGAGTTCTGAAAGTGCTATCATCTGCTGCTTTTAGAAATCAGGTATTATAACTGACTGATTTTCAGTTGTGTGATGGAGCACATTCTCATCAATATAGTATTAATAGTGAGCACTTGCTGAGTCATTACTGTTGTTTTTTTTTTAGGATTTTTTTAAAGATTTTTATTTATTTATTTGACAGAGAGAGATCACAAGTAGGCACAGAGGCAGGCAGAGAGAGAGGAAGGGAAGCAGGCTCCCTGCTGAGCAGAGAGCCCAATGTGGGGCTTCATCCCAGGACCCTGAGATCATGACCAGAGCCGAAGGCAGAGGCTTAACCCACTGAGCCACCCAGGCGCCCTGAGTCATTACTGTTTTTAAACATGTGCATCATCTCATTTAATCAACAGCAGCAAACCAAGAAAGTAGGTAATATTGTCCCTATTGTATGGATATTGTATGGATGAATTAATTAACACACTGTGAATTAGGTGATTCGTTCAAGATCACATGGCTGGTGTGTGGCAAAATTAAGATAGGACTGTGAACTCTACGTTTTAAGACTGCTGCCTTTCAGAAACTTATATTATTTCTATAAATCTTTGCTTAAATTTAAATTTATTTAGATATTTAAATATTAAAATAGCTCTCAACTAAAGCACATGGCCAGAATCTAAAATTTTGATGAAGCCATCTGCTTTTATGGGATGACCTAAAGTTTTGAAATGGAATATTTTCATGAAAGATGATCATTTTAGTTAAATATTTAGAATCATTAATTTTTATGGTTAAAGTGAACTGACAGTCCTTTTCTGTCATTGTGGAACTGAGGACAAGGAATTCCATTATTTGTCAAATGCAAGTTTTTACTAATAAGGGCATATGCCAGAGATAAGATGGATTGATACCAAAATTTGAAAATAACACAATCAGACAAATGTTTAACCCTAATTGAACTTCAAATTTAATAAAAACAAATAAAAAAACTTAGCTTCTTGAAAATACATATTTAATGCTGGAGGTGTCATTTTTTTAACCGATCAGATAATGTCTTGAGAGGTTAATTAGAACATTTCATAGATAGCTTCTGATGATATTTTAAATAATAATCTATCCAGAAAAAATCTTAACCAACAATTCAAGCATGTAGATTTTATGCTTTTATAAGAGCACATTTTTCTTCTCTTTTTCTTCCACTGTTTTCTCTCTCCTTCTCTTTCTCTCTCCTTTCCTTTCTTCTTTTGTCTTTATTTTGGTATACTGTACATATAACTTTCTAGCTGCTTTTCATTTATAAATATATCATGACTGTTTTTCCAGTCAATTTGTTTGGATAGGTGGTATTCATCTAATGACTCTAGGATAGCTCACAAAATGTACACACCATAATTAAACATGAACCAGTAACAATTTGCATCATTGTCTTTACCATGATATTAAAATGTTGAAATAAATATTCTTGTACAAGTATCCATACATTTTTTTTCTTCTTCTTTTCTAAGGAAGCAGATTCCAAAAATAGTATGGACATTTAAATAAGTAATGGATCTTGAGTAATTATTTCCTAAATTTTATATTTTTGCTTTCCCAGTAGTGTAAAAAGGAGGCTTTTCCCTACAACCTAAAATGGAATGCTACTATTCTGTTAGGCATTTGCCAATCTGATGTGTTATAATTTTTTTTAAGATTTTATTTATTTATTTGTCAGAAAGAGAGAGAGAGAGAGAGAGCACAGGCAGAGGCAGAGGGAGAAGCAGGCTCCCCACAGAGCAAGGAGCCCGATGTGGGACTCGATCCCAGGACGCTGGGATCATGACCTGAGCCGTAGGCAGCTGCTTAACCAACTGAGCCACCCAGGCGTCCCCTGATGTGTTATAAAAGCAGTATTATTGAATTTAATAGCTACAAGGTTGTTGACCATCTTGTCATAGATTTATTAACAACCTGGACTTCATCCTCTGAAATTTTTCAGCTTGATGCTCTTTGGAAGGCATTATTAATGGTCACAATTTATGTACTTTTCCTTTAATTCTGGGTCAACAGAGAATTATACTTTGCTATCCTCTTGAAATGAAGTGTGGCCATCCGATGACTAAAATATAACTAAGTGGCTATAGTCACTCCCAGGCTAAAGCATTGAATACATTGGTGTTCTCTTTCAAAAGGAACAAGAAGACAGTATCTCCCAGGTAATACAGCTACAAATTGATGTTACTTCCTTTAGTTTGTGTTCCTGAGGGAAAATGGAGCATAAAGGTCCCCACTCCACCCCATCTCCCAACTACATAGTATAAGTAGCATGAGCATTAGGTACCCCGGTGGCTCAGTTGGTTAATCCTCTGACTCTTGTTTTCCTCTGGGGGTCATGATCTCAGGGTGGTGAGATCCAGCCCCTGCTTGAGTTTCTGTCTACCGCAGCCCTACCCCCAACTTGCTTGAGCACACGTGCACACCTGTGTGTATGGATACGTGTGTGTGTGTGCGTGTGTGCTCTCTGTCTCCCGAATAGATAAATAAATCTTTAAAAAATACAAGCATGAGCAAAATATAAACTTTGTTTTGTTAAGTCTCTAAAATCTCTGGGTTAATTTGTTAGTCCAACATAACCTAGTATATCCTGGCAAATACACACATTAAGTTAGCCCATTTTTGCTTAGTCTTTATACCCATAACAAGTTGTAGGCATTTGGGGTACATAAGGGATATATCCCTTAGTTTGTTTATACACTGCAAATATTTTCTTTCAGTCTATTTTGATTCTATAACGTTGAAATAATACCAGGTTTTTGGCTTCTTTGTTCCGTAACATTCCGTTTATTTATGGCATTTCTATTTGTATATGTGCTGTGCATTTTAAAATATTTTATAAATATATATTTAAATAATATATAATAATATATTAAATATTATATGTAACTAATATTTTATTAAAGTTACTATATATAGTATATATAAAAACTGTATACAAACAATCATGGAACACTACATCAAAAACTAACGATGTACTATATAGTGAAACAGAACAATAAAAAAGAAGTTTAAAACTATATGTACATATATATGTATATATACATATGTATGTGTGTATATATATGTATGTGTATATTATATATCATATACATATGTGTGTATATATATATATATATAACATTTCAAACTTTAATTCATCTGGAATTTATTTATGTATTTTGACTGGGTGTTTTCTTTTAAATGTAAAGACAGTTTTGCCAACAATATTATTAATTAGGTTATCATGTTTCCCACAGAATTGAATGATACATTTATCACATGTAAGGTTCTTATTTATGCTTGGATGCATTTAACTATTTTCTTCTGTCCAAACCAGACAGCTTCAATTTCACTAGTTTGAAGGTTTTCTTTTTGGAATATCTTGTAGGAACATCTTCCTGCTATGATTTTTCTATTTCAAATTTCCATGACAATTCTTGTACACTTAACTCCACCTATATTGTAAAATAATTTTGCTGAACTATTTGTGAATTTTTATGAGATTGCATCAATTTTATATATTGCTTTGATCTATATTAATAGAATTATAGAATTGTGTAATGTTATCTCAAGTCATCTCTTGTCTTAGATTTAAATTATTATTTTTTAGTGCAGTCTCTTTTTCATTCATGATAACTTTATTTCTAACTAGTTCCTACTTTTTTGGTGGATTGCAATAGGCTTTATAACTGATTAGAAAGAACCACTGTTCTTTCTATATATTTATATAGAAAGAAATATGTAGAAATATGTATTTCTATATATTTATAACTGATTAGGAAGAATTATTGTTTTATCTTTATTATTATATTTCTACTATAAGGAATAGTTGTTGATTTTTGTTTATCTGTGTAGTTTAGCCATATTATTTAATGCCTATTAATTTTAATTCTTTGATAATTAGGCATTATAACAGTGGGAAGGCATTTATGGGCAAATTAAAGAAAACCCAACTAATACTATCCTGAATATGGGTTCATTATTCTCACCTGACATAATGTGGAGAAGAGTAGATGCTGATGTTGGATGATTGCTTTACATTGTCGTTTGACACTCAGGTACTTCTCTTCATTCCCTCCAGTTTCCTTAGCATATCTACGTTTATCCCCAAAGTTGTAAAAACATTGTTTCCGGAGGTCTATTGCAGGAACAGACTGGCATTCCCAGAAGCATGTTCAGTTATAGTGATGAGAGCTAGCATTTCTATCCAGTTCTTCTTTTGATGAAAATAACTTTTCTATTTCAACATTTGACATGATATTTGGCACAGATATGTGGAAAAGAGCCTTTTACCAAATCTGCATAGTTCCTTCTCAGTCCTATTTGATTCTGAGTTTTTATTAAGAATAGCTGATAAAGTCACTTTTCTCCATTCATTGACACAAGTGCATATTTAAATATGTCACTCCTTAAGATGTGTTCCTAGGCTTCCTGATGCTGGGATAAACTACACTTCCTGCATAAAATTTTCTTGAACATAGTTTCTGATCTTTTAATGCACTCTCAGATTCAATTTACTAATAATTCGATTACAACTTTTGCATTGAATCAAATGCATGAATTAGACTATAGTTTCTTTCTAATGCTGGTTTTATGATTATGGCAGTTTCACCAACTGTGTCAGGGAGTTTATCAGTGCTCTGGAATAGTCTGAATAACATAAGTTTGAGAGTAAGAGAGAACTTTACTATAAAATCATTTGGACATTTTTTACTTAAAGGTAAATATTTAGCAAATTTTAATGTTTTCTTTGGCTATAACTCTCTTCATATCTCCTCTTGGATTAGGGTTGTTTTTATATTTTGTTAGACTATTTTCTAAGTTATAGAATAGACCACTTCAAACTATATTGACATTTCATATGTACTTTGTTTTTTTTAAAAAAGCAGCTTTTTCTAATCTATATTAATTCCAAGGATTAGATCTCTCTGTCCCTCTCTCTCTTTCTCCCCCCCGCCCCCCCGAATCTGCTATTCTGCAGGCAGAGCAGCTCTTACATTTTTTTCCTACTGAGGGAGCTGCTCTAGGCTTTAATGAATCTTATCTCTTCAGGTTCTGTATAACATTGTAGGTTTGGGCTGAACTAATCAAACTTCCCTTTGTTATGGTTATCAGTCCAGGATCTGGGGCAATTGATACAGATTCTAGGTGAAAGGAAATCTCTTCTGAGATGGTAAACTCTAAGGATCATTTAACTTGTGCTACTGGGGGGCCAACTTTTGTTACGTTATATCAGTAACTTGCCAATAGAGACAAGGCAGGATCAGCGAATGGAGAGAATGAAAAACAATACTGTGGGCATCACTGAAACTCCTAACTGCCTGAAGGGAACACTAGACCTTGACTTCTCCAATCATGTGAGACTATTTGATTTATCCAATTATGTAAGACTATAAACTTCTCTTTGCTTAAGCCACTGGCTAGTTCAACTTCTATCACTTTTAACTGAATGAGCCCTGATTAACATACTCTCATCTCTTTGCTATTTAATTCTTTCAACATAGAAAAAGGGAAGATCTATATTACAATTCAGTGCTTTCAGAATTAAATATGTTTATTTATTTTTATACCATATTAGCTTGGAAAACATTATGATGGGTCTAACAGACATATGTCTGCTCATAGGAAGTAATATTTGAATAAATAGTATTCTTTATGTATATATAAGTGAAATAATGTATTTATCTTTCTCTGTCTGACTGATTTCACTTAGTATAATACCCTCTATGTCCATCTATGTTGTCACAAATGGCAAGACCTTATCCATTCTTGTGATATACGCACTGCGAGTGTATGTATAAACAACTTTCATATTCATTCATCTATCGTGGGCACTTGACTCAGGTTGTCTATTGTACATAATACTGCAATAAATGTAGGAGTGCTTTATTATTTCTTGCCTTTTTGATACTAGGCATTCTGACTAGTGTGAGATGATATTTCTTTCTTATTTTTTTTTTTTATTAGGCTCCTCCTAACTTAATTTAATTGGGCTCCACTCCCAGCATGGAGTCCAACTCAGGGCTTAAACTCAGGATCCTGAGATAAAAGACCTGAACTGACCTCATGAGACACTTAACCAACTGAGGCATTCTAGTGCTCCTAGTGTGAGATGATATTTCTTTGTGATTTTGATTTGCATTTTCTTGATGATTAGTGATGCTGAATATCTTCTTATATGTCTTTTGGCCATCTGTATATCTTCTTTGGAAAAAAAAATGTCTATTTAGGCCCTCTACCATTTTGTTAATGAGATTGCTTTTTATTCTTTTTCTTTTCTTTTCTTTTTGTTTTTTTGTTTTTTGTTCATTTGTTTGTTTTGGTATTAAGTTCATAAATTCCTTATATATTTTGGATATTAACCCCTTATCAAATATATCATTTGCAAATATCTTCTTCCATTGAGTGGGTTGTCTTTTTGTTTTGTTGATGATTTTACTTGCTGTGCAAAACAATTTTATTTTTGGTGTACTCTCAGTAATTTATTTTTTGCCTTTGTTTCCCTTGCCTGAAGAGACAGATCCATAAATAAGTTGCTAAGGCCAATGTCCAAGAGATTACTGCCGTGTTTGCATTTAGTTTTATGGTCTCAGTCCTCACATTTAGGTCTTTAATTAATTTTGAATTTATTTTTGTATAAGAAAGTGGTCCAATTTTATTCTTTTGCATGCAGCTGTCCAGTTTTGCCATCACCACTTATTAAAAAAATACAAAACTATCTTTTCCACATTGTATAATCTTGCCTCTTTGTCATAGATTAGTTGACCATATAAGTGTGGGTTTATTTGTGGGATGTCTATACTGTTCCACTGATCTATAGGTCTATTTTTGTGCCAGTACCACACTGTTTTGATTAATATAGCTTTGTAATATACCTTGAAACCTTGGTTTGTAATAATTTCAGCTTTGTTTCTTTTCCAAGATTGCTTTGGTTATTTGAGGTCTTTTCTATAAATAGGTATAAAAAATAGAATTGAAACAATTGGATAGTCACATGCCAAAACAAAAAACCTTCAACACTTACCTTATACAATATACAAAGAATAACTTAAAATGGATTATAGACCTAATTATGAAAGCTAAAGCTATAAAAGTTTTGGAAGAAAACATAGAAGTAAAACATATTTACCTTAGTTTAGGATTAATATTCTTAGAAGACCAAAAGCACGTCATATGTTATAGATTAAATTTTTATGTCCTCACAAAATTAAATACTAAAATCCTAACCCCAATATGATGCTATTTGAAGATGGAGATAATTAGGTTGAGATGAGCTTGTGAGGGTGAGACCTTCATGATGAAATTAGTATCCTTATAAGAGGAAATAATTGCAGAGCCTACTCTTTCTTTCCAAGCACTGTACTGAGAAAAGTCCTAGTGAGCACAGAGGGAGAAGAAGGTAGTTGTCTATTAGCCAGATGAAATTCCTCACCAGCACCTGATGCTGGTACCCTGATCTTGGAATCTAATTCTCTGAAAGTGTAAGAAAAACATTTTTGTTGTTTAAGTCACCCAGTTAATGGTATTTTATAATAGCACCCCAAGCCAAGAAGACATTAAAGAAGAAAATAATTGATAAATTGGACTTCATCAAAATTAAGAGCATTTGCTCATCAAAAGGGACTGTTTAAAAAAAATGAAATCAAACTATAGACTGGAAGGAAATAATTGCAAATATATGTATGTAGAAGGAACCTGTGTCTAGAATATATAATGCATTTGAGAATTCAGTAATAGAAGAATCCAATTTAAAATGAGTTTAAAAATTTGACCAGGCACTTGACCAAAGAAGAGATACATATGGCTAAAAATTATGACAAAAATGCTCACATCACTGTTATTAAGGCTCTGCAAATTAAAACCATGAAGAGATACCACTATACGGCAAGTAGAATGGTGAAGAGTAAAAAGTATTGTCTTTCAGAAAGTAGAACATTGTGACTTCTAGGATACCCCATTGGTAGAAAGATAAAATAGTATAACCACTTTTGAAAATATTTTGCAAGTCTCTTCTTTTTTTACTTAACCAACATAGAGTACATCATTAGTTTTTGATGTAGAGTTCAATGACTTATTAGTTGCATATAACAGCCAGTGCTCATCAGATTGCGTGCAAATTTCTTAAACACGTGCCTAACATAACTGTCCCACAGCTTCACTCCTAGACACTTTTCCAGTAGAAATGAAAGCAAATGTCTGTACAAAGACTTCTACAAGAAATATACATAGCAGATTTGTTTAAAATCTCCCCAAATGGGAAATAAGCCAAATGCCCATAGGTGAGTATAAACACAAAATGGGCTGTTTCCCCAGAATGGAATACTACTTATCAATAAACAAGTGAAAACTATTAAAACATTCAACAATACAAATGAAAATCAAAATCATTATGCTCACCAGAAATAGAAGTCAAACAAGAAAACATATATCTTGCCTGAATCTACTTATATAAAATTTAGAAAATGCTAACTAAAATTCATAGTAACAGAAGGCAGATTATTTGTTTTTTTGGGTATTGAAATAAAAAAAAAGGATGGCTTGCTAAGGGTGGGTGGTAGGTATGATTACCTTCTGAGGGTGATAGATATATTCATTGTCTTGACTATGGTATTGGTTTCACAGGTATACACATATGTTAAAATTCATCAAACTGCATCTTTTACATACGGACAGTTTATTGTTTATCAATTGTACCTTAGTGGAAGTGTAAACAAATTCCTATGTTAAAATTATCAATATTTCAAAATGAGCACTAAGGTAAGCTGTGTAATTTTTAATTATTTTGAGAGAGAGAAGAAGAAAATTATGAGAGATGTTTCAACAATTTTATCAAGTTTTATTGAAATACAAGTTAATATACAGCATAATACTTTCAGTGTAGAATTTATTGAGTCATCACTGAGATCAACAACTTTTGACAAGAAAACAGAATAGAATATTTATTCAAATTTATTTTAATAATCGCAGAATTTATTTTTTAAGTGCTGAAGTGGCTTTACTTTGCAGCATTTACTTTTTTTCTAGGTTACATCTATGACAAACAACAGTGTCAGTGATACAATAGAGATTATGAAAACAAAAATTTATACCTAAACAACAAATGAAGTGCTTACAATTGCATTCAGTTTTTCCATTGTTCTTTAAAATACTCTTAGGCTTATGCAAAGTGGTACATAGTAAAAATTCCTCATAATAAAACCCTTGTTTCTCAATCCTGGCAGTACAAGCCTAAGAAAATTGACTTGTTCGGGGTGCCTGGGTGGCTCAGTGGGTTAAGTCGCTGCCTTCGGCTCAGGTCATGATCCCAGGTCCTGGGTTCGAGCCCCACATCGGGCTTTCTGCTCAGCGGGAAGCCTGCTTCCTCCTCTCTCTCTCTGCCTGCCTCTCTGCCTACTTGTGATTTCTCTCTGTCAAATAAATAAATAAAATCTTTAAAAAAAAAAAAAAGAAAATTGACTTGCTCTTGTAAGAAACTGAGGCTTTTTGAAACTGGAAATATCCTTCTTTATCGCCAATTACATGAGCTTTTTGTTTGTTTTATTGCTCCATTTATATGAATTTTCTCATCTCTTTATTTCTCTAGAAGTCACCATTTGTAGGAGCCCCAAATTAGGCCTTGCTGTATTTCTGATTAAAGTTGGTTTAAAAAGGAATCTTCATCAAAATATATCTATTTAATGGAGAAATAACATCTGGTAAAAGAATTAATTGTATGTGTACATTTTGTCCATTTAGTCAGTACATTTAAACAGAGATCCTTCACAACCCATTAGTGCACCCCACAATACTGACCATATTTCAAATAAATAGCTCAATAAATATATCAAATTGTCATCTGTGAAAGGGCTCATTGAGATTAGTTTAAAGTCAAAATGGCTTTCAAAATTGAAGAATTACTATATTACTCATACTTGATTTACAAATTTTTTTTAAACAAATTTTTAATTTTAAAAATATGTCTTAAAGCAGAAAACTAATAACAATAAAGATCTTTCAAGACTTTTTTTTTTGGAATTTATGAATCTCCTAAATCATCCCATGTATTTTTTAGATTTCTAGTGCGAGAAAATCAAATTAATGAAATAAAATTATATATAGCATAGATATATCATTGTTTCATTTTACAAATATTTTCTATTTATCCATATCCTATCTTTTACCTCAACTGAATTCAACTTTATGAGATCAAAATCATCTATAGAATATACTTAGATTATGGTTTAATATTCTCTTTAAAAAGCATGCTGTCTATAATAAAAAACAATGTTTAATTATATTGAAAATAAAACTGATGTTTCTAGTTTCTTAGGAAACAATTTGTCATATATTAACATAATATTAGTGTATTACAGAGTCATATTTCAATATTTATACAATTAAGTTGGAGTTTAAAATTATTCATGTAAATAACTGTTTCCTTTAGGGCATGTCATGTGCACTGCTGTGTCAATATTTGCTGAAAGGACAGTTTCCATATCTGTAAAACAAGGAGATTGGACTAAATCATCCCTGCATTTCTTTTGAGTTCTAACACTGTCTTATTTGATAAATAAAATATTGATAATTCATTGTACTGTCCAAGAAGATTAGACTTGATATCCATTCACTGTAGTTAACTAATATACCATTAGTGGGATGTTCTTAGTGTAAATTCTGAGATAAATCTCTCCCTCAGAATTTACTCCAGATTTAATACCTTCCTAGCAGTTCTGTCAACACTGAACTGGTAAGTATCCTTGAGTTCTCCCACTACTGTGTCTTTTGAGATATCTCTTCTTTTTACATCATTTTTATTTTCTTTGTTGAAATCTCATAACCTGTAAAAAGTGATTTCTCGTTCCTAAAAAAAATTACAAAGTCACACCTATTTTGTGTGGGATTTTCATGATAACATTTTAATCTGCCTCTCAGAGTAAAGAGGGCCTTTAAGTATGACTCATGAAAATTTTTATATTAGAATAAGTTTTATACTTTTTGTTCTAGCTATTTATTAGCTTAAAGGATTTTTGAATTTTATTTTATATTCAATAATCAAGTTCCTTCACAAAACTGCTGCACCTAAAATATCAAATTTGACTTTGTTTATCCCAATCTGCTATGGGAACTAAGCCCTTTGTTTCTACACCCCCAGAAAGAGAATGAGTAGCAGAAGAACAGTAAAAGTAATGTCAATTTTAAAATATTCATGAAGTTTCAGCTATGTGCCAGGCATTGTGGAGAGGACATGGTACATAACAAAAAAATAAGAGACTTAGTCACTGATTTCAGTCTAGCGGGATAAAGACTGACACTAACAAAAAAAAAAAATTGCGAATGTGATAAGTGCTAAGAATGAAAAACAAAATGTGCTTTTTGAGACAAAACACTTAATGCAGGCTTCAAGGAGGAGGAGGAGGAGGAGGTAAACTTGGACTGAGAGCTGAGACTAAATTAGGAGTTACTAAGTCTGGAAACTGGGCAATATGACCAGTATGTGAAGATGATAAGTTCTTTTGGAGGAGCAGATTAAGTTCCAGGATGTAAGACAGAATGGAGAGACAGGGACGTGGGGTGTAGCCCTAGAAGAAGCTGGAGGTGTAGAAATAGCAGGTCATGCTCTTGTGCGGGAGCCATTGATGAGTACATTTTCCCTATGGAAGCAAATAATCACCCTACCAGCTTCCGTGTAAGCAGCTTTCTCTTTTTTTCTTTGAGGAAAAGGACTAGTATTTATTTAATTATTTTTAAAATTGAATCACAGTGGCACCTGAGGGGCTCAGTTGGTTATGCATCTGCCTTCAGCTCAGGTCATGATCACAAGGTCCTGGGATCGAGCTCCTCTGAAGGGCTCCCTGCTCAGCAGGGAGTTGGCTTCTCCCTTTCCCTCTACCCCTCCTTCTGCTCATGCTCTCTCTCTCTCTCAAATAATTAAAATAAAAATTAAATTGTAGAACATTCCAATTGAAAGAGACTTTTGAGGTGATTGAAAAAATATACTCATTTCTTCTAATATGAGAAAATTGAGGCCCAGAAAGATTGATTTTTCTCATAGTTATTTTAGGTGGTACCTGAGCCCAATGTGAAAACATGCGCTATTGCTTCTGATAGGCTCACATTCCACTGCACTGCATTACTTCACAGTGCATTTCTCCATATATCCAAGATATATAAAGTTGGCTGCCTGTTGGCAAATACAGCTATATGGTTGTATAAGACCTGTATCAAACAATCTATAATCTTCACAATTTCTTATGAAAATAATGTGTCCATTTCATTTTAAATGTGGTTTATTGATAATTGATATCCACCTTAATTGGAAAATAAATTGTAAATCAAAGTGAATAATCAATGCAAGTAGAAGAAACGTTGGAAATTAAGATGTCATTTCTTATCTGTTAAAAGCAGAAGATATAACATATGTGAGGTACTTAGGTTTTTGGAACTTGATTTTTAATGATAGAGGAAAACAAGGTTTTTCTTCATTTGACTAAATACAACCTCATTGTTATTTTATCATAACTGAGAAATCTTGATAGTTTTTATTGAGAGTTTTAGAATTCAGCGAATCTGACAATATGCAAAGAGGTATATATATATATATTTTTTATAAATGACCTATTTTCTAAATGTGGTATTAAATCATTTGATGGACACTATGATAATGCTAACCACCCCAAACTCATTAGTTTAAACAACAGTCATTTATGTTCACAACTCTCTCTGTATGTCAAGCATGGGCTGATATAGGTTGAGTTTGGCTCTATGCATCATCCATTTTTCTGGGACCAGTGAACTAGCCCAGATAATGGTCTTTCGACAATTTCAAAGTTGCGTAGAATAAAAATTCAACCATACAGAGATTTTTAAAACTCTGTGGACATCTTGTTTGTTAATGTCCATTGATCAAATCAAATCACATTGGCAAGCCCAGATTTAAGAGTCAGGTAAGAGGATTCTGTTCCCCTTTCCTCTCCACACCCCCCAAAAAGTGGGGAAGAGAGTGATGATTTTTAAATAATCTAATTTTCCACAAGCAGCCCTCATATTAATGAAGGATATTAGTTGAACTACTACTGAGATCAATGTTTTAGATAGATAGATGATGATAGATAGATGATAGATAAATAGATCTTCTGCCATCAAGAAGACAGGCTAGTTTGGAATAAAATTGCATAGTCTAACTGTTGTAGTGATCCAAAGACGGTGGTATAGAAATAGCCTAAGGAGATAACTTCTAAAAGGAAAAGGAAAAGAGGAAATGTGGATTAAAGAGTTCTCTCCGAAAAAAGAAAAGAAGACACAACTTGGTGACAATTAATAAAGAAGAATAGGAAGAAAATAAATAGAGAGATGGTAATGTTTATAGTCATCAAAACCTGCAGTATTTTTTGGCCAGGAAATATTATTTCAATGCTACTGTGCATATCCTTCCTCATTGTAAATATCAAGAGTGTTTACAGAATTTAAATATTTAACACCCATAGTACATTCATTTCATATAGAGTTTTAACAATAACATAAAAGGGATTGGAACATCTATAAAAAATTTTAACAAGGCATTCCATTGAAAGAAACACTAGAAATATTTTGGCAAATATACCTAATGAAAGTTGATGATGAGCGCATTTCCCACATTTATTAATAAGGTGGTATCATTCACATGTTAAGAGCATGGACTTTGAGTCACCCATGGCTTGTGTATTCAGCTCTGTTGCTTGCTCACTGGAGGCACTGGGCAAGTATCTTAAGATTTTGATGCCTCAGTTACTCATCTATAAGTGAGAAAAATCATAGTTGTAACTTTACTGGAATGCTGTGAGAATTGAAGAGAGAATGCATTTAAAGTCTTAACAAGACTTATATTTTTGCTATTATTTTTACATAGAATATATACTTACTATGTAGTTATATACAATTTTATATTATATTAAGATTTTATTATTTCATGATATGTGAATTATTACTATCGTATTCTGGGAAGTACAACTTATATTTTTTTAGTTTGTCTTCAAATAAATTGGATATAGAAGAATATTCTAATGTGAACAGGTAGAATTTGAAATTAAAAACACATAACCACTTACATTAGCACCCCCTAAAATTATATACTTTTGTATAAATCTAACAAAATCTGTATTATATATATATATATATATATATATATATATATATGGACACACACCTTACGTATGTCACCTAAGTTAACACAAAATGAATCATAGACCTAAATGTAAAATTCAAAACTATACAACTTCTGGAAGGTAACATTAGGAGAAACTCTAGATGATTTTGAGTATAGCAATGACTTTTTGGATCCAACACCAAAGGCACAATTCATGAAAGAAGTAATTGATAAGCTGAACTTTATTAAAATTAAAAATTTCCACTTTGCAAAAGGAAATGAAAAGATGAGCTAAAGAATGGTAGGAAACATTTGCAAAAATACCAACACCTGATAAAGGACTCTTATTCAAAATATACAAAGTATTCTTAAAGCTCAACAATAAGAAAATGAACATCTCAATTTAAAAATAGGTAAAAGATTTGAACAGACACCTCAACAGAAAAGATATATGGGGGGGGGAAGCATATGTAAATATGCTTCTCATCATATGTGGTCAGGGAATTGTAAATTAGAACAACCACTATACACCTACCAGAATGACTAAAACTCAAACATACCACCAAATACTGATGAGGATATGGAGCAACAGGAATACTTAATTGTTGGTGGGAATGCAAAATGGTACAGCCACCTGGGAATACAGCTGGCAGTTTCTTACAAAACTGAACATATCCATACTATATAATCCAGCAATATACTCCTTAGTATTTAACCAATGAACTGAGAACTTAGAGCCATGTAAATATTGCACATGTCTATTTAAAGTGGCTTTATTAATAATTACCAAAACTTGCAGCAGCCAAGATGTTCTTCAGTAGATGAATAAATAAATAATTGGTGATATATCTAGACAATGGAATATTATTCCGTGTTAAAAAGAAATGAGCTATCAAGCCGCAAAAAGACATGAAGGAAACTTAAATGTATATTAGTTAAGTGAAAGAAGCCAATCAAAAAAGGCAAACTACTGGGGCACCTGGGTGGCTCAGTGGGTTAAGCCGCTGCCTTCGGCTCAGGTCATGATCCCAAGTCCTGGGTTCGAGCCCCACATCGGGCTTTCTGCTCAGCAGGGAGCCTGCTTCCTCCTCTCTCTCTGCCTGTGATTTCTCTCTGTCAAATAAATAAATAAAATCTTAAAAAAAAAAAAAGGCAAACTACTGTATGATTCCAACTCTATGACATTCTGGGAAAGGTAAAACTGTGGAGACAGTGGAAATGTGGGTAGCCAACAGGAGTTAGGGCCAGTTTGGGATGAATAGGAAGAATGAAGAGAATTCTTAGGGCAGGAAATCTATTCTGTATAGTACTACAATGATGAATATATGTCATTATACACTTGTCAAAACCCATAGAATGTGCAACACCAAGAGTGAACCCTAATGTAAATTAAATTGTTGCAACTGTTGCTGCAGTTGTAGCAAATGTACTGTTATGTTGCAGGATGCCAGTAGTGAGGGAGGCTGTGTGTGTGTGTGTGTGTGTGTGTGTGTGTGTATACACACGCATTGGCAGAGGGTATAAGGGAACTCTGTATTTTCTGCTCAATATTGTTGTGGACCAAAAACTTCTCCAAGTAAAAAAATATATATATTAATTAAAAAAATAAAATTTTAAATAGAACTTAATAGTACTCCCAAAGATATCTAAAGTATTTGTAAAATGATAATATCTTGTATTAATAAAAGTTTTGAAAACTCTAAGTGGTTAATCCCACTGATCTATTTAATACAGTTTTCTGATTTAGTCTACTACTCAATTTCTATGCTTTCTAGGCTAGAAAAAATAAATAAAGGAAAGAAGACAGGAAGGCAGGCAGGCAGGAAGGAAAACACCAACCTTCTGAGGGCATCAGTAAGCAGCATATTCTGGCCAGTACCCTGAACTGTCATTCATATTGATTGTAGCCTTCACAACATTTCAGACTACATTAAGTTTATTTCAGAGGAAAAACTTTGACTCAAATTGACTTGCAAAAACTACTCAAAATAAAAGTATTATCATTTTCTGCTTGATATACTTCTGGTAGCAATAAGGAGATAGAATATTTTATCTCTCTTTTAATTCAGTTGTGAAACAAAGTATAGTGGCCACCAAGTTGGGGCATTTTCAAAACAGTCCCTCAAATAGAAGAAAATGTATTTTCTTATGTTCCTTTGAAAAACAATAGATTTGTTATTAGACTTGTATTGAATGATCTTTTTATAAATATCTTGCTTTATAAATATCTTGCTTTTTATAAATATCTTGCTTTATGCTTTTTTTTTTTTTAAGATTTTATTTATTTGTCAGAGAGAGAGGGAGAGAGAGCAAGCACAGGCAGACAGAATGGCAGGCAGAGGCAGAGGGAGAAGCAGGCTCCTGCCGAGCAAGGAGCCCGATGCGGAACTCGATCCCAGGACGCTGGAATCATGACCTGAGCCGAAGGCAGCTGCTTAACCAACTGAGCCACCCAGGCGTCCCTGCTTTATGCTTTTTAAAAATAATCATGTTGTCTATATGTGTTTCCAATTTTTATGGTTCATAAAAAACATCATCAACAACAAATATTAATTAAGCAACAATCTGTATATGAATTTAGGATAACATTAAATGGATGTCCTGAACAGAATGAAATGACTCATACAATTATACAAATTCAACAACACATACACTGTAAAATGGAGTGTAAAATAGAAAATTGCATTGGCAGCCAATATCTGTTTACATGAGGCATATTTTTTTTTTCTGTTCATGCTTTGTGTGCTGTGAAATTATGTGGGAAAGGAAATTACATCTTCCTTCTACTTATGTAAAGAACCTGACAAAGCCTGGGAAAGTTTTCTGAATTTTTGCACATATTTGAAAAGATGTTGTGTGATCGTGGTATTTGCATGTCTTATATTTTGGGGTATAACATCTCCCAATTTGGGTTAGAAAAAAAAAATGTATAACCTTCTGACAATCTGATTCTTTGATCTTAAAAGAAGCAAATTGAAAGTGGAAAAATAAAATACAAATAAATGTGCAAAGTGTGTTCACATAATAAATCATCAGATCCAAAGCCACAGTTATGTTTAGGGTCCTTTTACAGAACAGGTTGGAAGGTCAATAAAAGTGTAGGATGAGATTTGAAATAAATTAAATTACATTCTTATCATCAGTCTTTACACCAGTGAATCAAATAAAGATTTTTACCCAGGGGCATATTTCTCAGTCATGTTGTAGAATTAGAAAAGACTTCTGAGAGAAATGTAATGAAACAATATAATGTTCATTGCTTTAGGTCTGATGCATAATTTTTAAAATTAATTTAAATGTTCACTAACATTGAAGAATATATAATAGGATTTTTGGTCAAGCTCACACTATCTCCAGTCTGCTGCTTACAATGTGTTTTAAAGCATTTTCCGATTTTTGGAGAGATCACCTTTAGATATGCAGATAGGAGGAGATCAAGGTCCAATAAAATGGAAAATTGTAATTTATCTTATAAAATTTGCCTTCTATAATGAGATTTGGAAATTTGACCTAGCCCGGATGATGGGATTTAGATATCAATACAGCAAAAGTAAATGAAAACAAATAAATATATCTTTCTGAACAGTTTAAATTCTCATCAGCTACATCTTAGCCAATCTGAAGTTTCATAAGCTTACGACTTATTTCCTAAGAAAAATAGTTTGGTGTCAGTAATATTCTATGATTTTGGCAATTGCATATAATGGGGATCAGAGGGAGAAAGTGAATTTAAAAACCACTTTAATCATCCAGAAAAGAGATAAGCCCAAATCCAACATAATGGCAATTGAGAAGTCAATAGCATTTGGAGACCTTTAAAGGACAAAATTGGCCCTCCCTAGAATCCAAACAGATGTTGTGAGAGCAGAGTTGAAGTAGAGGGGATAACCAAAGATAATGTCTAGCTTTCTGCTCGAAAGACTGAGTGGACAGCTGTGGCATTAAGGAAATTCGGTACAGGGAAGGAAGATCAGATGGGAAAGTAGGGAAATAAAATTGATTCAGTCTTGTTGCATGTAACTTCATTGTAAGATATCAGATTGAAGAACTGAATATACAACTGGGACTCAAGAAAGAGATCTGAGCTTTTTATTCAGGAACATGGTTGTATGGTATGGGAAACTCTAGTGCGAAGATCTTAGCAACAAATAGTTGTTTTCAGTGATTAGAATGTATGCTAGTATGTTATAGAATAAGGTTCACAATTCAGAGGTGTGTTACACATCTGAAATACAAATCATTGTAGATTTGGTGGCTGTTAGGTAACTGGAAACTCAACAATGAACCCAAGTGTCCCCGAGAAAATTGTAAGGCCTCAAATCAAATGCACAGATGGAGAGCAATCATGAATAGAAAGAGACATGCTGTCAGATATGAGAAGTAAATGTGTAATAATGGGTTTGAATGCAAATGAACTTATAGGTATGAATGGAGGAAAGAATCAAGAAGTATCAGTTTTCATATCTGATGGCTTCAGTTTTCTTTTAATTAGAAAATAAAGTGTGCTTAGAATCTTTACAGGAAGAAGACTAGGACTTATGGAGGGTTTGTAACCTCACAACTCCTTAGATCCAAAAGGAACAAGAAAAACTAACTTGCTTTCCTGAAGTTCAATCTAAATTCTCCCCTTGTTGTTGTGGTTGCTGCTGCATTCTCTTCAAGTTGGCAGAAAGTATGACATATTATTATTCTATTCATGACTCACCATTATTTAAATTTTAACTTTAAAATTAAAATGGAATTTCTCACAATCACTTTTTTACCAAAATTTTCCCAGTCATCTCTCAATGCTCCTACCCTAATGCATCTTTAGAAGGACACGTGTGTATGATATGACAACAGTTCTTCCTGTTCAAGACTGATTTTTATAGCTGTTTTCCTCAGAAAACAGTCTATATAGACATGAAATCCTACAAGTGCATTTTACTCCTATAAGTTTCTTAAAAATATTTTTACCTTACTTTGCATGTTGTTTTGGGAAAGTCTGTTACAAGCCTAATTCCTATGCCTTTGTGCATTATTCCGACTTTTGGCTTGGAAACCTTGAAGGATTTTATTTTGCTTTTTTGCGTGTTTGTTTAACAGAAAGATTCATTAGATTTTGTCTCAGACGTGACTGTATCAGATCAGCTTTATCTGGCAAAAAGTACTTCCTTTCAAGTCTTGACTTAAGGCTTCTGTTGTTTGCTTCTTTTTTTCTTTGTTTTTTTTTAATTTAAATTCCAGTTAGGAAACATACAGTATAATATTAGTCTCAGATGTACAATACAGTGATTCAGTACCTCCATACAACACCTGGTACTCATCACAACAAGTGCACCCCTTAAATCCCATCACCAATTTCACCCATCCTCCCACCCCTCTCCCCTCCAATAATCAAGTTGTTCCCATAGTTAAGTGTGTTTCTTCATTTGTGTATGTGTGTGTGTATGCATGTATGTCTTTTTTCCACTTTGCTCATTTGTTTCTTAAATTCCACATATGAGTGAAATCATATGGTATTTGTCTTTCTCTGACTGACTTATGTCACTTAATACTCTAGCTCCATCCATGTTGTGGCAAATGGTAAGAATTCAATCCTTTTTATGGCTGAATAATATTCCTGTGTGTGTGTGTGTGTACACACACACACACACACACATCTCCCTCCTCTTCTTTCTCCATTCATCATTAGATGGAAACTTGGGCTGTTTCCATTATTTGGCTATTGTAGATAATGTTGCTGTAAACATCAAAGTGCATGTATCTCTTTGAATGAGTATTTTTGTATTCTTTGGGCAAATACTTAGTAGTCTAAGTGCTAAATTGTAGGGTAGTTCTCTTTTTTAACCTTTTGAGGAACTTCCGTACTGTTTTCTACAGTGGCTACACCATTTGCATTCCCACCAATAGTGCAAGAGGGTTCCCCTTTCTCCACATCTTCACCAATACTTGTTGTTTTGTGAGTTGTTGATTTTAGCTATTCTGACAGATGTGAGGTGATATCTCATTGTAGTTTTGATTTGTATTTCCCTGATGATGAGTGATGTTGAGCATCTTTTCATGTGTCTGTTGGCCATCTATAGAAAAATGTCTATTTATGTCTTCTGCCCATTTTTTAATTGGATTATTTATTTTGGGGTATTGAGTTTTATAAATTATTTATAGGTTTGGGATATTAACCCTTTATCAGATATGTTGTTTCCAAATATCTTCTCCCATTCTGTAAGTTGCCTTTTAGTTTTGTGGATTGTTTCCTTTGCTGAGAAGGAACTTTTTATTTTGATGAAGTCCCATTAGTTTATTTTTGCTTTTTTTTCCTCCCCTTGCCTCAGGAGACATACCTAGTAAGAAATTGTTATGACTGAGGTCGAAGAATTTACTGTCTGTGTTCTTCTTTGGGATTTTTATGTTTTCTTGTCTCACATTTAGGTCTTTCATCTATTTTGAATTTATTTTTGTGCACAGTCCTGTTTCACTCTTTTGCAAGTTTCTGTCCAGCTTTTCCAACACCATTTGTTAAAAAGAGTCTTTTTCCCATCAAATATTCTTTCTTGCTTTGTTGAAGATTAATTGACCATATAGTTGTGGGTTCATTTCTGGGTCTTCTATTCTGTTCTATTGATCTATGTGTCTATTTTTGTGCCAGTACATACTGGTTTGTTTTTTTGTTTTGTTTTGTTTTATTTTGTTTTTTACCATACTATTTTGATTACCACAGTTCATAATTTAACTTGAAATCTGGAATTGTGATGCCTCCTTCTTTGTTTTTCTTTTTCAAAGTTGTTTTGGCTATTCAGAGTGTTTTGTACTTCCATACAAATTTTAGGGTTGTTTGTTATAGCTCTGTGAAAAATGCTATTGGTATTTTGATAGGGTTGCATTAAATGTGTAGATTGCTTTGAGTAATATAAACATTTTAATAATAGTTGTTCTTCTAATTCATGAGCATGGAATATCTTTCCATTTCTTTTTTTCATCTTTAATTTCTTTCATGAGTGTTTTATAGTTTTCAGAGTACAACTGTTCTACCTCTTTAAGTTTATTCCTAGGTTTCTTAACATTCTTGGTGCATTTGTAAATAGGATTGATTCTTTAATTTCTCTTTCTGCTACCTCATTATTTGATTTTATATCCTGTGAGGCTTCTTTTATCTTTGGAATGTTCTTTAGTTATACACGTGAATACTAGTTCTGTTGCACTGTTTTGATTTCCTTCTTCAAGGATACTACATTAACTTATGTTACTTATCTGTCTTCTATTTTAGCTGCTATCTCTCTCACCCATTTTACTTCTTTTTTATTTCAACTTCATTCTCTTGGTTCTTTTTTTTCCCAATTCTATTTAAGATCCTTTGTAAAGGGGCGCCTGGGTGGCTCAGTGGGTTGAAGCCTCTGCTCTCGGCTCAGGTCATGATCTCAGGGTCCTGGAATCGAGCCCTGCATCTGGCTCTCTGCTCAGCAGGGAGCCTGCTTCCTCCTCTCTCTCTCTGCCTGCCTCTCTGCCAACTTGTGATTTCTGCCTGTCAAATAAGTAAATAAAATCTTAAAAAAAAAGATCCTTTGTAAAATTTTTATTTGAATCTTTCTCCCTTGGGCACCTCATAATTTATCTTCACTTCTATCATAATTTTGTTATTTTCTTCTGTCTCTTACCTGAGTTAAATCTTTTGTTTCATTGTAACCTGTTTTATGTCCATTTATATTTCTGTTCATATTTGTCATTGTTGCTTGTTGGAGTATGTTTAATTTAGTTTGGGGTGTTGTATTACAATTTTATTTAACTCCGTGGGTTTTTTTTTTATTATTATGCTCAATTAGCCAATATATAGTAAATCTTTAGTTTTTGATGTAGTATTCAGTGATTCGTTAGTTGCATATAACACCCAGTGTTCATCATATCATGTACTCTTCTTAATACCCATCACTCAGACACTCAGGTACCCCATCTCCCCACCCCTCCTTTCTGTAACCCTGTTTGTTTTCCAGAGTCCAGAGTCTCTCATGGTTTGTCTCCCTCTCTGATTTTTTCCCATTCAGTTTTCCCTCCCTTCTCCTGTGGTCCTCTGTGCTATTCCTTATATTCCACATATGAATAAAACCATATGATAATTGTCTTTCTCTGCTTGACTTATTTCACTTAGCATAATACCCTTCATTTCCATCCATGCTGATGCAACTGGCAGGTATACATTCTTTCTGATGGATGAATAATATTCCATTGTATATATGAACACATCTTCTTTATCTATTCATCTGTTTAAGGACAATCTCCATGGTGTTTTTAGGTGAAAATTTCTATCATCAGAGATGTGTTGACTCCCATTTCTGATGCATCATTGTAGTTTCATATAGACAGGCTTTTTCCTATTTCTGTTCACTTTATGGACAGTGTTCCTTGTTTGAGAATGACTTCTTTTTTCTTCTGCTTTAGAGTTGGTTTTTTTAAATATTTTATTTATTTATTTAACAGAGTGAGAGAGAGATCACAAGTAGGCAAAGAGGAGATCACAAGCAGGCAGAGAGAGGCGGAAGCAGGCTCCCTGCTGAGCAGAGAACCTGATGTGGGGCTGAGATCATGACCTGAGCTGAAGACAGAGGTTTAACCCACTGAGCCACACAGGCGCTCCAAGAGGTTTTTTGTTGTTGTTGTTGTTGTTGTTGTTTTGTTTGTTTTTAACGGATTATGTTGATGAGGGTACGAGAAGGTGTTGGCATGTCTTTTTTTTTTTTTCCTTTTTTGGGGGGATTCTTCATTTTTCCCCTCATTTTTTTCATATCTTCTTTCACTGCCTCATTTCCCATGAGTTCTACCTTTTCAGTAAATATGTATATATGCTTCATAATTAATGCTCTCTGAGACTGCTAAATCTAGCCCCAGACATTTGAAATCCCCTACATTTACTTATTGTTGTGAACTACCCCAAGTCTCAGTACTGTGTTTAGTTTTGCCATTTAGTAGTTGACTCCCTTTGTGGGAGGATTTTTTTTTTTTTTAAGATTATTTATTTATTTATTTGACAGAGAGAGAGATCACAAGTAGATGGAGAGGCAGGCAGAGAGAGAGAGAGAGGGAAGCAGGCTTCCTGCTGAGCAGAGAGCCCGATGTGGGACTCGATCCCTGGACCCTGAGATCATGACCTGAGCCGAAGGCAGCGGCTTAACCCACTGAGCCACCCAGGTGCCCCGTGGGAGGATTTTGATCATGCTTTGTTTCTATCCTTCATGCCTTCTACTCCACTTTTCTCAGTTTGTCTTAATAGTCCCCTCCTATGCTCTATATTCAGTCATGCAAGTGGAATCTGTAGGATTTTGTTTTTCTTTATTTACAGATAAGTGGGAGAATGTAGTATTCTGAAGGCATAAGCCATGCATCATTTTATTTTTATCCTTGGTTATTTGTATAGTTTTAAGGGGCTTTGTAATAGAGGTTCAGGATCAGTCAGTCACCTTTTTCTCTGATATGATCATGTAATCTTGATATTTAGAGTGACATAGATCTTATAATTAATTCATCAATTTGAAAAACCTGGTTCACAGATGATAAAACAGGATACCAGGGAAGGTAAAATAAATTGGTTATAGTCAAATGTCTCTTTCAGATAGGAAATGACTAAATTTGGAGTTTCCTCAACTTTCCAATCTTTTCCCAATAACTGTTCCTTCTAAAAAGAAAATGCAATCGATAAACTTGGCTTCTGATATTATACTTAAAATGATGAATGAGCAAGATTATAATTGAGTAACAAAATAATGATGAGTATTTTAGAACTGGTTAAGTGCATATTTTCAGCACACTTTACAATGAGTAAGAGGACACCCATTGAAATGGAAATATGGCTTACTTGAAGAAGCCAAGTTTTCTTCCTTCCTTCCCACCTGAAATATATTGAAAATGCATAGACAGATTGCTTCATTTTTCAATAATATTTATAATAATTCAAAAACTTAGAAATGTATTTCTATGCTAAGTTATTATTAGCAGAACTATCTCCTTCACTTCACTATTTATCTTTAATGTAGAACTTCCTTCTGATACAAATCTAATTTAATTTTGATTCATTGTAATTCAGTTGTATGTGAGAATAATAGGCTTAACATATTATGTGTTGATTTCTAGGCTATGCTACGTATTTTTATTTTAGTCAGATGATTATCAAGTGTGGAAGGCTGGGAATATCAATTATGTGTAAATAAAAAGTAAAAGTATAGGTATATAAATATATGTGTATATGTATGTATGTGCAGATTTAAGTAACTTGACAACTTTATCTAGTTAAATAATATTTCCATAATTGCAATACCATTTTTATTATAATTTTGATTCTAGTTAAAAAAAAGTTTTATATTTACTCTGGAAAAGCCAAATGGGAAAACATTAAAAGACAACCATAGTATCTGATTAAGTGAAATTTCATTTAAAATTTTATATTTAAATTTCATTTAAAATGTTATATTGGTTTCACTGTTTTGTGGAGCATAAGAAATAACATGGAGGACATGGGGAGATGGAGAAGAAAAGGGAGCTGGGGGAAATTGGAAGGGAGACGAACCATGCAAGACTCTAAAAAACAATCTGAGGGTTTTGGAGGGGGAGGGAGGTTCGGTGAGCCTGGTGGTGGGTATTATGGAGAGCACATGTTGCACGGAGCACTGGGTGTGGTGCATAAACAATGAATTCTGGAACACTGAAAAGAAATTTAAAAATAAATAAAAATTAAAAAAAAAAGTCTGTGGGTTACCTGTGTGACTTAGTTAAGTATCTGATTTCAGCTCAGGTCATGATCTGAGAGTTGTGAGATCAAGCCCACATTGGGCTCCATGCTGGGCATGAATCCTGCTTAAGATTCTCTCTTCCTCTCCCTCTATCCCTCCCCACATAGTCTCTCTCTCTCTTTTAAAATAAATAATAAAATGAAACAAAATAAAATAAAATTTTAATTTCTGAGGTTCAACTCATTAGAAAATATTACTGGCCTCTTATGTCTGGTGAAGATTGCAGATATGGAATGAATAGTGAAAGCTTATAAAGATGACATCCAAATCTTTCTGAATATTTCAATAATATTCATAAGATCTAAAATTTAGTAGTGTATTTTTAATTGATGATGGTAATTTTGAAATTTGAAGTGTAATTGCCTTTTAAGCGTCTCTGAAAAGTGACTAATACCAACATTTTTATAGTACAGCAAAATGTTTCTCATGGTCTTTGCAGTGTCTGAAAGGAAGAGGAGTGGAAGGGGAGATCAGAGTGAGAAAAGTAGAGGGAGTGCTGTTTAGATCAAATGATTCTCTCTTTTTTTTTTTTTTTAAAGATTTTATTTATTTATTTGACAGAGATCACAAGTAGGCAGAGAGGCTGGCAGAGAGAGAGAGAGAAGGAAACAGACTTCCTGCTGAGCAGAGAGCCCGATGCGGGACTCGATCCCAGGACCCTGGGATCATAACCTGAGTTGAAGGCAGAAGCTTTAACCCACTGAGTCACCCAGGTGCCCCCAGGATCAAATGATTCTTAATAGAGTTTGAATTATGCTGAGAATTAGGAGGTCATTGCAGGATTTTGAGCAGAGGGTTGTTTTGGTTTGTGTGTTGAGAAAACACCTTGAGAAGGCAAACACTCAGGAGAGTGGATAGGGAGAGTGGATAAGTGGCTGTTTCAAGAGTTCAGGAGAGAGATAATTGCAGATCAGAACAAGTGGTAACTGTGAGAAGTAAAACTATGGAAGGAACAAATTAAGCAACGAAAATCAAAAATTATGTTTTACATATAGTAGGTTAGAGATACCTACTAATATCCAAGGTGGCATATGGAATAGGTAGTAGCTTAAAGTAAAGGTTGCCACAGGTGACATAGAATGTCAGACACTACCGAGAGATCAAGAAAAATGAAGACTGAAAATCGATTAGTGATTTGGGTGAGTGAGTGACCTTAACAAAACATGATAGGAATGGCTTTATCAGTCGTTGGTAAAAGAGGAATTAGAGGCAACAAACACAGACAACTCTGTAAAGGGACAACAGCTGGAGGGAAATGTAGGGCAGAGAGGTTTTTGAGTATTTTGCTTTTGCTTGGGAGATACTCAACAAATTCTCATGCTGATGTGAGGAATTTTGTACAGTGCTACTCCAAGTACTAGTTCATAAACCATGTTTGAGAAGTCCACCAACAGATAATGACTTGAGGCTAGAATGCAAATCAAGGCTCTTCTACTCTCCTTGACAAAGCCTCACTATGGAAAAATAAAATGTTGGGTGAATGAAACAGTATGTTAAGGAGATACTTGATTTGCACTCTGGAAAAAGTTTTTGTTTTATAGCACATCAGTAGCAAATCTTTGATGAGTTTTACTTACAGTAGCACTGAGTAGTGGAAGGGGAAAAAAAAAACATTGATGCTATAGAGAAAAGGGAAAGATATAGTGATTTGTAGCCCAAAGGAACTGCACTGTTTGTCAATTTTGTCAAACTCTGCCCCAGCTCAGGTTCAGTGTGCTATTGGTTGCTTATTAATATCCTGACTGATATATTTATCAAAGGCATTTTTTTTGGTTGCTTCCTGGGTGTCAAACTCTCCTGCCAGATGGATAGATAGATATAGATCTTTGTGAATCACTTAAATTTTGGTTGAAAAAAGAAGGACCTAAATAAAGTTCATGTCAATACCCTTGCAAAACACTAGGTTCTTACTCATGAATACATATTAAAATCACCTGGTTTACTTTAATAATACACCTCTTCCTTCAGATAATCTGAGTTTATTTATCTAAAGTAGGTACCAAAATTAGCATTCTTAAGTTTTCCTAGGAGGTTCTAATGTATAGCTAAGCTTGGGAACTACTTTAGTAAGGATTCAGAGAAATAAAAGCCTCGCAGACTGAACCCCAAGCCCTAATAATCTAGCAGAGGGAAAAAGTCTTATAAATATATAACTTCAGTCAGTGGACAGTAAGAAGAAAGGTCATTTATAAGAATAATTTAAAGTGATACTGATAAAATTTTGAGTAGATGCATAAGTGGGTAATTATGGGGAAATGATTCAGACATCTTACAATTGGGCATTTTAAAAATAATCATATGCACAATACAATTAATAGATATAAGCATGAATCTCATGATTTACTTGTATTAATTGTAATTTTTTAAATTTTTTAATAAGCATATAATGTATTATTAGCCCCAGGGTCGCCGGGTTTACACACTTAACAGCACTCGCCATAGCACATACCCTCCCCAATGTCCATATATTAATTGTAATTTAAACTTCATACAGTCCTAATAAGATAGGAATTATTACTGATCATTTTTACAGATGAAGAAACTGTGGCAGAGAGAGGTTAAATAACTTATATTTGACCATGTAACTAGCAAATAGTCAAGTCACAATTTGGACATGAGCCATGTGGTTTAGTGTCCAAGTCTCTACCCACCTGTCTGTTCTTTTTTAAGGATTTGTTGGTCATGTTTTGCCCTGACTAGACTAATGGATCATCTTTATATCTCATTTCTGTTTCATTTGGTTTACTGTCCTATTTCATATTGTTTCATACTCCTTTTATGCATTTCTGCTGCCATAAATAACCACCGTCCCTCTGCAAGAGGCTTGATGTCAAATTATTACAGTGTCATTTCTAAGACACTGTTGTCTTTTGCTGTAAACTCTTATAAACCTAATTTGCTTTTGTACTTTCATCTCCCATTTATTCATGTACAGCTTGATAATCTCGGTTCTAATTTTTTTCTGTACATTTTCCTCTCCTTATTTTGTGTTTACTTCACGAATCCCAAAGTTTCCTATGGCAAGCAAATTATCAAAGATCATCCTACCATTTACTGAATATTCCTAAGAGTTAGGCCCTAATTAAATTTTTCTTAATCCTGACCTCCCTTAGTCTTTACGAAAGGCTTGCATGCGAAGGCATTATTTACATTTTGCAGTTGTTTTAAAGGTTCACTACTTTGCCCAAGGTCACAAATCTAGTAAGTGGCTGAGCTGGGATTTAAACCCCCCAGTTCTAATTCCAGAGTTCTTAATGACTGCAGTTTGCTGTACCGTTAGAAAGACGGATCTCCCAAGTTAGAACATAAGTTCTGTCTCTCTGGTGCTGCTTGTCCTTTTGCATTAAATTATCCCTTGGCCATGGTAAAGTGGCTGACTATCAAAGGAAATCAGCCTTTCTACCCCGGGGGCCATGGAGAGTAACAAAAATGCTTTCTCAGGGTTTTGCTTTCACCATTTGTCATCTACTGTATGATAGTTACATCACTAGTAAAGAAGCTGATTTTTGGGGCCCCTGGGTGGCTCAGTGGGTTAGGCCGCTGCCTTCGGCTCAGGTCATGATCCCAGGTCCTGGGTTCGAGCCCCACATCGGGCCTTCTGCTCAGCGGGGAGCCTGCTTCCTCCTCTCTCTCTGCCTGCCTCTCTGCCTACTTGTGATTTCTCTCTGTCAAATAAATAAATAAAATCTTTAAAAAAAAAAAAAAAAGAAGCTGATTTTTAAAAATCGGCAGCACAGCCCTCATTTCTAAATTTTTCCAGGTATGAGTTGATGAGACATTTATAGCAGCAACTTGTTGAGATATATATATATATATATATATATATATATATATATATATATCTCCATGCATACATATACATATGTATATTACATTTTTCAAAAACTTTATTTTTTTCCATGTTCCAAGATTCATTATCACCACACCCAGTGCTCCACGCAATATGTGCCCTCCTTAATACCTACCACCAGCCTCACCCACCCCCCATCTCCTTCCTCTCCATAACCCTCAGTTTGTTTCTCAGAATCCGCAGTCTCTCTTCTTTCGTCTCTCCCTCCAGTTTACCCCAATTCACTTTTCCTTTCTTTTCCCTAATGTCCTCCATGTTATTCCTTATGCTCCACAAATAAGTGAAACCATATGATAATTGACTCTCTCTGCTTGACTTATTTCACTCAGCATAATCTCCTCCAGTCCCGTCCATGTTGATACAGAAGTTGGGTATTCATCCTTTCTGATGGAGCCATAATACTCCATTGTGTATATGGACCACATTTCTTCACCCATTCGTCTGTTGAAGGATATCTCAGCTCTTTCGACATTTTGGCTGTTGTGGCCATTGCTGCTCTGAACACTGGGGTGCATATGGCCCTTCTTTTCTCTACGTCTGTATCTTTGGGGTAAATACCCAGCAGTGCAATTGCAGGGTCATAGTGTAGCTCTATTTTTTTAATTTTTTTTTGAGGAATCTCCACACTGCTTCCCAAAGTGGCTGTACCAATTTGCATTCCTACCAGCAGTGTAAGAGGATTCCCCTTTCTCCACATCCTCTCCAACACTCGTTGTTTCCTGTCCTATTGATTTTGGCCATTCTAACTGGTGTAAGGTGGTATCTCAATGTGGTTTTCATTTGAATTTCCCTGATGGGTAGTGATGATGAACATGTTTTCATGTGTCTGTTAGCCATTTGTAGGTCTTCTTTGGAGAAGTGTCTATTTGCATCTTCTGCCCATTTTTTGACATAACTATCTGTTTTTTGGTTGTTGAGTTTGAGGAGTTCTTTATATTTCATTTTCAAAATATATAACTTAACAAATTCAAGTTCCTAGAAAATAGAAAAATAAAGAAATACATAGGAAACTTAAGAGAGAAATTGATTTCTGAGCCAGGACTTAGAGAAAGTTCTCTGTTCTACTCTCCAAATGTTGTTTCATTTGACTTTACAACTTCTGACCAAAATATATACATACATATGTGCATATATACATGTATATATGCATTTACTACAAGAGTACTTTTCTTCTTGGGGCACCTGGGTGGCTCAGTGGGTTAAGCCGCTGCCTTCGGCTCAGGTCATGATCTCAGGGTCCTGGGATCGAGCCCCGCATCGGGCTCTCTGCTCAGCGAGAAGCCTGCTTCCCTCTCTCTCTCTCTCTGCCTTCCTCTCCGTCTACTTGTGATCTCTCTCTGTCAAATAAATAAATAAAATCTTTAAAAAAAAAAGAGTACTTTTCTTCTGGACAATTTAATTGCCATTAATCTTCCCAGTGTGAACTACTGTGGACTAAAGTCACATAATATTTTGTTACATTGTTTAACATTGTTTAGTCTGTGTGAATTTTTTTTTTCTCTCAGTGTGAATCTGTCTTCCAGAATCTTCTCTTCCTGGTAGCAAATAAAGATGAGAACTCTTCTCTAGCACAATCATTGATCATATAGAATTTTTTTTTCCAATGAAGGAAACTAAGGGGAACACCAAGGGAAATGAGGGCTGTATCAGGAGGGCTAACTCACAGGCATAAAAGAACCAAAACAATTTAAGGAAGAGTTAGTGATCCAAATCACTGTATAGACAATAGAGGATGCTAGACTCTACAACTTTCCACCCAAAAGTTATTAACTACTGGCACTAGGTAAATCTTTTAATAGTTGCTGATGTTCAACACACATCTGAAAAATATGTACAGAACTATAGGATTGGAAGTAAAGGACAGTAGGTTAAGGTCCAGACACAAAGGAAAGATCTGATGTAAACTAACAAGTTTACCAATGAAAAATTAAAATAGAAAATAGGAACAGGAAACATGGAGAAAAAGCCAGCAAATAGGTATTACTCATAGCAAACATTTGTTATGTATGCGTTTCTTCTTCTTCTTTTTTTTAATCTTTGGAGAACATTTTTTTGTTTTGTTTTGTTTTTTTGTTTTTAATTCCAGTATAATCAGCATACGTGTTATATTAGTTTCAGGTGTGCAGTATAGTGATTCAGCTATTCCATATATTATTCAGTGCTCATCAGAATAAGTGTACTTTTGGGCGCCAGGGTGGCTCAGTGGGTTAAGCCGCTGCCTTTGGCTCAGGTCGTGATCTCAGGGTCCTGGGATCAAGTCCCGCATCGGGCTCTCTGCTTTGGTGGGGAGCCTGCTTCCCCCTCTCTCTCTTTGCCTGCCTCTCTGCCTACTTGTGCTCTCTGTCTGTCAAATAAATAAAACCTTAAAAAAAAAAGGTAAGTGTACTCTTAATCTTATTGACCTAGTTCACCCACTCACCTCTAACTGTTCTCTATAGTTAAGAGACTGTTGTTCGGTTTGTCTCATTTTTTTTCCTTTGTTCCATTTATTTTACTTCTTAAATTCTACATATGCATGGAATCACATGGTATTTTTCTTCTCTGACTTATTTTGCTTAACATTTACACTCTATTCCATCTATGTTGGTGGAAATGGCAAGATTTCATTCTTTTTTTTATGGCTGTATAATATTATGGTAGACCCTTTGAAGTGCTTACTGGGTGAAAAATGAAGAACAAATATGACAGATTGGACACATGCACTAGAAATTAGTTTAGAAAACTGCAGCCTGATGTTTTATGTGGAGAGCAAGGAGCCCTCATCACATTCTGTACATTGGATTGGAGTAGCTTATTTCTTCTTTGTCTAAGAAAAAAGTGTGCCTTGATTCAGCTATTTGATTAAAAATTGAGTCGCATGCATTCACCCACCTCATGATCATACTCATCTTGGTATGATCCTAAACCCTTTACTTTTTCTCAATTCCCACACCCACTCTTTCACTAATTCCTCCTAATAGATGCTCTTTATCTATTTCTCAGATCCGGATCTCTTTTTAGTACTTTTTCAGCCAGTGTCTCAGGACATCGTCATGTCTTGCCTGGACTTGTAAAACATCTTCCCATCTGGTTTTTCTGTTTTCCTCAAATCCATCCTTTCCATTGCTCAGAATAAATATCTGAAGTATAAGTCTTGCCCTGTTATTTCTCCTCCATCTTACATTTAGTAGCTACCATTTCCTCTTGACAAAAATCCAGTATTAAAAGTTCTCCATGATATTAGACCTTAGGATCCTACCTTCCTCTTTTCCTTATTCCTCTTACTGCCCATCATTTGCTATATGCATCAATAATATTTTGTTTCTGGAACAAGCCAGGATATTTTCTGTCTCTCTTCTTGCTCATCTTATATATGAGTTCTAGAATGTCTTTCCCTCCATATTATGTGGAATCTTCCTGTGCTATCCCCTTGATCCAACCACAACCACTTAGGCTTTCCAGAGTCTGAACTTTTCTTCTGACAAATTTATTTGCTAACCTCTTTTGCAAATGAATTTTAATTTTCTTTATTTTCAAAGATTGTATTTATTTATTTGAGAGAGAGTGTGCACAAGTTGGGGGAGAGGCAAAGGGAGAGAAAGAAGCAGATGCCCCACTGACAGCTTGAGGCAGGGCTCTATCCCAATGCTCTGGGATCATAACCTGCACGACCTGAGCTAAAGGCAGACACTTAATCAACTAAGCCACCCAGGCACCCCAGGAATTTTAATTTTCAAACCTACTAATATAAATGACAAATATATTTAAATTGGTTGTTTTGAACATACAAAACATCTAATAAGTATGTTCAGAAGTATAAAAGTACAGATCCCTTCCTCCCCCCATAATTAAAAAGAATTGTCTTGGCTTTATGCCACAATTTTTTTTATTTCTTTCTCTATACTTTTGTTTTACCATTGTTACATACTTTAACAGTTCATGTTTTCAAAAACAATCACCACTGTGCAACAATATCATTTTCAAACTTATTTTAATACCTAAGACGACTACCATTACATATATCAAATCTATAAAATATTCTATTGTAGATTCAGTATCAAGGGCATAAGGGACCAGTCCTAGTGTACTTCTGCACAGCAGAAGAAATCATCAACAAAATGAAAAGGCAACCTAGTGAATGGGAGAAAATATTTGCAAATCATATATCTAATAAGGGGTTAATATCCAAAATATAAATTAAAAAAAAAACTCATATAACTCAATAAGGAAAAATCTCTGATTAATCACTGGTCAGGAGAGCTGAGTAGACATTTTTCCAAAGACAACATGCAAGTTGCCAACAAGTACAGAAAAAGATACTCTCATCATCATTAGAGGAATGCAAATCAAAGCCACAGTGAGCTATCACTTCATATCTGTTGGAATGGTCAGTATAAAAAAACAACCCCCCCAAGAAAAACAAACAAACCAGGAAATAACCAGTCTTGGGACAGATGTGCAGAAATGGGAATTCTTATGCACTGTTGGTGGGACTGTAAATTGGTTCAACCACTATGGAAAACAGTATGAAGTTTCCCCTCAGAATTAAAAATAAAACTACCATATGATCAGGCAATTCCACCTCTGGGTATTTATCTGAAAGAAACAGAAACAGTAACTGGAAAAGATATTTGCATATCCATGTTCACTGAAGCATTATTTATTATAGCTAAGACACAAAAGCAATCTGAGTTGTTAAGAAGGTTGTTGATCCTTGATGGATGGTTGGATAAAGAAATTGTGATACACACACACACACACACACACACACTATAGAGATACATACATACATACATACATTCACATACAATGGAGTATTAATCAACCATTAAAAAGAATGAAATCTTGCCATTTGCAACAACATAGATGGACGTTGAGGGCATTATGGTGAGGAAATAAGATAGAGGAAGACGCATACCATATTATCTCTCTTATATATGGAGTCTAAACAAAATAACAAGTCATAGATACAGAGAACAAATTGTAGTTTGCCTGAGGTGAGGATTGGGAGGTGATAGAAATAGGTTAAGAGAGTCACAGGTAAAGAGAAAAAAATAATAGAGAGAGAGAGACAGGTAAAAGTAGATTCAGTTACTTTTAATCAAAGTAGAAGCTCATGAATTTTTGGAAAAAAAAAAAAAAACAACTTTCCTTGATCCATAAAATTACTCTTTGGAATGTGTTCTTTGCCTTGTTGTAATTAGGATATTTTTATTTCACTTTCAAAGAACTATATATTAATTTAATATGAAATCATGAACAGGAACTTTTAAAATGTTTTTGCTTATAAATGAGAATGTTCCTCTCTCTATATTCATTCAACAAATTCTTTAAATCATTCCTAGTAAGCAAATATAACAAAGGAAACCATGGGTGTATTTCTAAAACACGTTTTTTCCCATTAAAATTCCCATTTCTTAGTTCATTTCAACAGCACAAAACTTGCTGAAATGTCACTCGTATTACTTCTGTTGGAAGTAGTTCTTATTTTAAAATCATGTAAAAAAGTAAGATACTATGTTGAACCACTAATAAATGCATTTTGAGGATAGAAAATGTTTAAATCTTTAGGGAAATTCAATATTTTCAGCAGCTTATAAATTAAAAGAAAGGGGCTTAATTGGATTTTTCTAAAATATAGGGCTGCTAGCAAGAAAAAAACAGCTAAAGAATTTCATGCGGTACTGGGAAAATCAAAGAAGCATCTATGCCTCATAATCCTATTCAGAACCCAATGCATATCATTGCAACACTTTGCAAATAATATAGTTCCCACATGGAACAGGATTATTTCTTATAGCCCAAAACTGTATTTCTGTTCATTTGAAAGCAAAGCTCAATGAATAATGTGAAGTTGAATATAATAGCAAATATTTCCATTTACTTTTAACACAAAATAATTTCATATGATATACATAGATTCTTTGAACCAAAATAAGAAGTAAATATCCTTATTTTTCATCCAGGGTACATTATTTTAACATCTGGAGTTGAAGAGTTATGATACATGACACATTATTTTTTTGAAACAGGTTTGAAATATTTATCGTCAACTTTTATTTTTTAAATTTCTTCTCTTTTTATTGAAGTGTAATTAATTAATATAGTTGTATACTAGCTTCAGGTATACAACAATTCTATATGTTATTCAGTGTTCACCACAATAAATATAGTCACCATCCATCACCACACTTTAGTAAAATATTATTAACTTTATTCCCTATGCTATACTTTTCATTTCCATTATTTTTTTATTAAAATGATCATGTTATTAAATTTCAAATAATCTTTGTGGTATTAATAAAATATATTAGATTAAAAAGGGGAGAAAAGTTTACTGTTAATTTTGCTAAGCATATTTAATAGGACTTTTTACGTATAATCTACATCCCTCAACTCTTTCTTGTACTCTGTATCAAATTGTTAATATTTTCATCATTCTGTTCCACAGATCTTTATGCTCAACATGTCCAAATCAAATTCTTTAGATTTCACTAAAACCTTATTTTCATATTTTCTTTTATTTTTTCACTGATAGTGACTCACCAGTAGATGGTAGGTATTTCAAAAAATCACCTTCTATTCTACCTCCCATCTGTCCTTTTTCTCAATTATGTGTTGAAATGATCCCTTCTCTGAGAAACAGGGATATTCGCCTTATTTCAGCCATTTACTATTTCTTCCTCTTGACTCACTATAGTCATCTTACTGCTTTATCTATCCCTAGTATATGCCTTTTCCATTCCAATTTTATCTTTATAAAGCATAAATTTGATCATGTAATTCCCTGATTCATTAATACAAATCAGCCAAAAGCCAACCAACCAAATAACAAAAACCTTTGTTAAATTTATGCGGATTATATTATACATAAATTTATATTATACATAAACTTCTTGGTATGCCATACTGTATTATACTCATACATAAATTATTATATATGTACATATTTTACATAAATTGTGCATACTTATACATAAAGAACTTACACATAAACTTTTTGGTATGCCATATTGGATTCTTTATAATTTGCTTACTATTTACAGAGAACATGGAAAACAATAGTCAATATGACAATTTACATTAAATAAAAATCAAATAAAGAGCTCTACTGGATATTTGTTTCATAATTGCAGGTAGTTAAAAGTATTGACAATAGACCTCTATAGTCCCTAGTATATTTAGCACAGTACTATGGGCAAAACAGCTGTTTGATAGTGTGTTTAGATTGAATTAGCTAGTCCAATATTCTTTATTCATATATGGTAATGCAAATACCTTCAGAAATAAAAGATTTTGCCCAAAGTAGATAAAAGAAGCAGAATTAAAACTCAAGTCTCTTTTTTTTTTAAAAAAGATTTTATTTATTTGAGAGAGAGAGAGAGAGAACACAAGCACTGGGGAGGGCAAAGGGAGAAGCAGATTCCCCACTGAGCAGGGAGTCTGACTCTGGGCTAAATCACCATCCCAGGACCCTGAGATCAGGACCTTAGCTAAAGGGAGAGGCTTAACCAACTGAGAGCCACCAAGGTGCCCCAGAGTTCAAGTCTCTTTCAGCATGGTGATATATAAGTTGCCTTTTCCTCATAAGTAAAAAGATGATTTAGATATATTTTTGTTAACAAGAACTTCATTTAATAGAAGTAGTTCATAGTTCAGAAACAAGTGTTCAAGATCAAAGACCCGAGAATGCCATCTGGTGGTAATTTATGCAAAGCAGCTGTATTAAATGACCTTTAATTGTTAATAGAAGGTTAACCAGAAGGTCGAGGTTGATATAACTTTTCAAACTTAATAGATGATATCGAAGGTGAGCAATTAGAAATACACTATTGTTCACATAGTTCATTCTGTGAACTAAAACATTCATCTTTGAGATACTTGGCAACAGTCGAGTGGAGTTACACTGATGGTACAATAGAGTCAAAGTCATTTATTATAACTTCCACATGCTATATTTATATATATACACACAGAACATGATGTATTAATGCAGTAGCACCTGTATATAAATGATAAATAAACATGAAGTCACGCTCAAAATGTCTCACTAATAGAAGTGCATAATAAAAAAAAATTTATATATTGTATATCTTGGCTGTAGACTTGTGAACTAAACACGGAAAATAAAAACATCCTTTTTGTAAGTATGTTGAACAATTTCCTAATTTACTTACATACAGAGTTACAAGAGCTAGAATTTTGGCAAACATCACTGTCTTGATTTATAATTGTCTATGAGTAAAAAAGAGGTAAGATTTATCATGAAAAGTATTTCCAGATTTTATCTCTGGTATAGGTTTCAGTAGTTTACTTTGAAGCTAGAGTCTTATGGGATTCCCAAGCCAAATGGTAAGAGTGATAAAAAGACTAAATTAGCTAATAATATGAAAATACTTTGCATATATTTAAATATATATATTTGTTTATATGTTTTATACCATATTTGTAATATCAAATAACATTTCAGTTTATTTTAAGCCAATCTGGAGTCAATTTATTTAAGAATTCCATTGGTGGGGTGTATGTTTGTTTTTTTTTTTTTTTTGGTTAGTGATTGGGGTATTTCTATTCAGCAGCACATTTAATGAGAAATAAATGAAAGTATGGTATGGTCTCACCAGTAGGTAAATCTCGAGTTGACTCCATGTTAGTAAATAAATTAGAAAAATTGACAAGGTGATTTGAAGTTGTCCCATGGTAAATTGAAACAGAAATTACATCTGTTTCTTTAAAAAGAGATATGGGTGACCTTTTAATCAGTCCATCATCTCTTTTTCCTTATGAACATTTTTGTACTAGCAAAGTCCACTTGCAGAGGGCATAACTCTGGGGAGAAGTTTATTTGAATAATCACATCATCACAAGCGAGAATATTGTCTTATACTGTGGTTTTTAAAAAGAAGATATTTTTCCAGTAATAGGAACTGCCAATAAATGCCTCATAAGACTTTTAAATCAAGCCAGAACACATTGAAATTAGAACTCTTGGGGTCCACTGAGCCAGTCCCCCTGAAATGCAGCACTGGCTTGGCTATTCCTACTTAAATTTTGAGATTTATGCTGGAGATTTGGGAGGAAATGATATCATAAAAATGTAAAAATCCCTTAAATTACAAATTTCTTTTAAAATTCATTGCATTTCAAGAAGAAATGTAATAATAAACATTATTTTATTTTATAATATCTTGTTAGGCACCAAAAAAAAAGCCATATGCATTCTCAGTTTAATGGACTTCATTTTCATTAGCAAATATTGAAAATCCTTTGTGATAATGCAGGATCTATATTTATATTAATATCTTTCATTTAAAGTTGTGGACTAAATATTTTACATTATTAATAATTTAACATTTAGGTGTAGTGCTAAGTATGAAGAAAGAAAACAAAAATCAACATGTTTCATATTTTCCCAATAAAAAACTGAAATTAAGTGTCTGCCTGAAATCATCTTGATCTCTATCTTTACAGAGGGGAGAGAGCAATCTAACCTCCCACCCCCAGCTGTTCTTATAGCATCATTCATCTACCTCTGCTAGGTAAAAAGTCTTAATTCTGAAAACTTTGACCTAGAATCTGCTGTTATATTTGTTATTATTCGTGGTCCTGCCATGTCAAAATTAACAATAGAATAGTATCTTATGGGATGGGGAGAAAGGACGTATTTATGGAAAAATAGTGAAGTTCAGTGGTTAAGAGTTTAGTCCTGCAATCAGATGGCCTTATTGGGTTCCAGTACTTATCTGCAATGTGGCATTCCTCAGTTACTTATTTTTCCTTAGCTTCTTTATTTGTAATATGTGCTTATTAATAATATTTCATAGTGGGGTGCCTGGGTGGCTCAGTGGGTTAAAGCCTCTGCCTTTAGCTCAGGTCATGATCCCAGGGTCTTGGGATTGAGCTCTGCATTGGGCTCTCTGCTTAGCAGGAAGCCTGCTTCCTCCTCTCTGCCTGCCTGCCTCTCTGCCTACTTCTGATCTCTGTCTGCCAAATAAATAAATAAAATCTTTTAAAAAAATAATATTTCATAGTGCTGTTGAAAGGAGTACATTTAAAGTACCTGAGCAAGTGCATGATACATATCAAACTAAGTAAATAATAGCTATTATTTTGAGAATAATTATTATTACTACAACACACAATTTTACTCAAAAATAGTATTTCTTTCAGTCAAAATTTTAGTAATTTTAGTATATGAAACTTATGGTGATTTGAAGAAACATCATTAACCTGAACAAATAACACATTTTACAATAATGGTTTGAAAATAAAATCAATTTATAGTTTGCAAATTGAATAGCGTAAAGCACTCTATATATTAATCAAATATGGCTTGAATATGATGTTATAATATTATGTTCTATCACCATATGCAATTGTTATATAGTAGTTCATCTTTAAATGTGTCCTACAAAGATCTAACCATGTAGTAGAAACCAACTAGAATTTGTAAGTAGTTCTATGTAACTCAGGAAAAATAGATTTTATGAATTTGCCATTGGGGTCTTATCAGTCTAAAACCTGAGTTCTGATCCTACCAGAAATTTTTTATAAGACACATTATAACTAATTGCAATGAAAATATCACTGGCCCTTCTCTAGTACAGAGAACTTCCTCCAACATGGGTCATCAAAGACAAGAGACATTTGTACCACTTAATATAATGGGCCAAACCTTCCTTATCTGGCAGATGTTTACTTCATTGATTTGTCCTCATTCCTGAAAATCAGAACCAACAGAGGTTTTGATTAATTCCTTTAGTTGCTTATTTACCCCTTTATTACTAACTTGCCTTAGTTAAATAAATCCACAAGATTGAGATGAGATGAGATGGAGAGATGATAGATGATCGATAGATGATAGATAGATTGATGATAGATCAATAGATGATAGGTAGATGATAGACAAATAGACATCCACAAGAATCATGTGCACTTGAAGTAATAAGTCATCTCCTATAATAATCTCTTCAAGTAAAACATCTTTTCTAAAACTTTACCAGGAAAAAAAAATAAGTGAGAGAGTCACTGAAACACCATAATCAAAAATCTTCTGTAGACGAATGGGATGCATTATTATCCATTTTGTTAATGTGTGAAAATATTGCTACATTGTTAAAGTTGAATTAAATAAATGGGGGTGAGAGTCAAAGTATGAGGTTATCCCAGAATGTAAAATAAAAAATAAAGCAACTTCATGTCATTCTTTCAGAATTAAAAAAAAAAAATCCTGTTCTTTACATTGCAGTATAGCATTTGTACAATTCAGAACACAATGTCAAGGAAATGATGGTATTAACTGATTGCTTCCTAAGAAAAGCAAATGGTAAAATAAATTATAAACTTTTCTTAGATTTTCTTAGATTTCTGATTCATGGAGTGTTCTTCCATGTAGAATTAAAACAAAATGAAAAGGCCCCCATATCCAGCCATTGTCCTCACAGCATCACAAGAGAAATTTGGCTATTCTGAATGTATTCTTTTGGCTAACAGTCTTATCTTGAAAATACTCCCTTAGGAGCTAAAGTGCATTATGCTAAGTGAAAGAAGTCTGTCAGAGAAAGACAAATACCATATGATTTCACTTCTATGTGGAATTAGGAAACCAAACAGATGGACATAGGGAAAGGAAAGGAAAAACAGAGAAGGAGGCAAACCATAAGAGGAAATAAACTGAGGGTTGATGGAAGGAAGGAGTGAGAGGATGGTCTAAGTGGGTAACAGACGTTAAGGAGGGCACCTGTGATGAGCACTGGGTGTTATATGTAAGTGATGAATCACTAAATTCTACTACTGAAACCAGTATTTACATTCTATGTTAACTAAGTAGAATTTAAAGAAAAACTTGAAACAAAGAAATAAAATATTCCTAGCAGGAACACCTGAAGATGTTTTAAGTTGTCATTAGTTTTATTTGGGTACCAGAGGAAGAGAAGGTTCTGCAGCTGGTCCCGACACCGCTGGGCTCCAGCTCTTGCAAGTTCAATGGCTTGTTCCATAACACACAGTCAGTATATACTCAGAACAAGTAACCCATATGCTATACCCCTCTTTTCACATAGCTAGAATACAGTCCCAGAAACAACGTTGATAGAAGAAGTGGCACCCTTCTCTATTACACCTAATAAATCACTCACAAAATATTTCTAATCCCCACAACCATGGGCTCTACTAGTATAGAGGTCTTATTTCCTATGAGAGCAGAGTTTCCATTAAGGGATGCAACAACAATTCCATTTTCTTCGAAGCTGAGATTGTCCACTGGCCCCACTGAACTTCTCCGGCTACTCCATCAGCAGTCACATAAGGGATTTACTGTATTGACCCAGGTGACTGATCCTGATTATCAACAGGATGTAGAGTTGTTGGTATGCACTGGAGCTAAGAAGGAGTGTCTATGAAAGCCAGTAGATTTTTCAAGTTGCCAATGAATACTTTCATGTGCAGAAATGAATTCATGGCGAATTACAACACTTTTAGTACCAGCGAGTTCATAAATGGCTCAGACATATCAGGAATGAAGTTTTGGGTCACATCACCATAAACAGCTGATGTAGTGGAAAAAATGCAAAATGACTGAAGAAAGAAATGATAGATCCCCTCAAATGGCCTTGTGACTGGTTGCAGAATAAAAGGATAGAATATCTACCAGTACTGTCTCTCTTGCTTTGTTATGGGCGTACACACACACATACACACTGTTTTGTGTTCTTTCCTCTTCCTCTATTATTTTAGGCATGTCTGTGATGATGAGTCTTGTAATATATATAGTCTTTAAATTGTAGAATTATCAAGAGACATTGTGACAAGAGGAGCTAACAGTAATTGCTGAGAATTTGCATCTCTCCTTTGCAGGGGAGAGTAAACATGTCTTCATCAGTGCAAAAGCAGACTTCCCAGTTCAGTATTATTGTCTCCAATGGGAGGCACCCATGTGAAATTTTTAAGGCAGAAGATAAGAAGCTGCTGTTCCTCAGCTGGGCAGATAGGTTCAGGGGCTTTATCAAATGGTGGCTACATGATTTTGCCAGAGATTTCTTGGCTTTCTCCCTGCAAATAGCCTATCCTGAAGTTCATGCAGCTAAGATTATCAGCAGCAATTCCCTGTGATTTTTATACTTTCTGATTTCCTGAATGCTAGAAGCTACTTCCCCTGTCCTGATTGTTACTCTTCCAGCTCTTCTTTGGTTTTTATAAACTTTTAATTTCCTGTATTAATCCTTCTTGTCTAAATGACACAGTTTCTGTTTTTCCATTAGAACCCTTTTGATACTGTGGCAATTGCTATATTTTCTCTTAAGAACTATTTGATTACTGTTCTGAGAGAAGTGAAAGCTTTTCTTCTCAACATTTTTCATATCCCTAAAATCTCAACTTCTTCCCATCTTTTGGATAAAAATCATAGATTTGGGTACAGACATACCTTGTATTTTGTTTTGCTTTGCTTTATAGCCATTGGTAGATACTGTATCTTTTATGAATTGAAAGGTTGTGACAACCTGCATGGGACAAGTCTGTAAGTGCCATTTTTCCAACAGCATTCACTCACTTTGTGTTTCTATGTCACATTTGATAATTCTCACAATATTTCAGACTCTTCCACTGTTGTTATATTTGCTATGGTCCATGTGATCAATGATCTTTGATGTTACGATTGTGATAGTTTTGGAGTACCACAAACTGCGTGTGTATATGGTGACGAACTTAACTGATGTATGTGCTCTGACTCCTTGACTGACTGGAAATGTCCCTGTCTCTTTCCCTCTCTCAGTCCTCCTTAGTCCCTAAGACAGAACAATATTGAAACTAGGCCAGTGAATAACATTACAATGGTCTCTAAGTGTTCAAGTGAAAGGAAGAGCCATACTTCTCACACTTTAGTTAAAATACTAGGATTAATTAAGCTTAGTGAGGAAAGTATGTCAAAAGCCAAGATAGGCTGTTGCACCAAACAGCTAGCCAAATTTGAATGCGAAGAGAAAGTTCTTGAAGGAAATTTAAAGTGCTACTCCATGGGCTTCTGGGTGGCTCAGTAGGTTATAAATCTGCCTTCAGTTCAGGTCATGATCTCAGGGACCTGGGATCTAGGCCCTTATCAGGCTCTGTGCTCAGCAGGGGGTCTGGCTGTCCCTCTCTCTCTCCCTCTGTCTTTCCCCTGCTTGTGCTATCTCTGTCTCTCTCTCAAATAAATAAGTAAAATCTTAAAAAAAAAACATAAAAAATAAAGTGCTACTCCAGAGAACACACAAATGATAAGGACGTGAAAGAGCTTTATTGCTGATATGGAGAAAGTTTAAGTGGTCTGAATAAAAATTCAAACCAGCCACAACATTATCTTAAACCAAAACCAAACAGAGAACAAGGCCTAACCTCTCTTTGATTCTACAAAGACTGAGAAAGGTGAAGTAGTTGTAGAAAAAAGCTTGAAGCTAGCAAAGTTTGGCTCATGAGGTTTCAGGAAAGACGTCTTCTCCATAATATAAAAGTGTAAGGTATGCAGCAAGTGCTGATATAGAAGATGCAGCAACTTATCCAGAAGATCTCCTAAGATCATTAATGGAAATGACTACACAAAACAACAGATTTTTAATGTAGACAAAATAGCCTTATATGGGAAGAAGATGACATCTACAACTTTAATAGTTAGAGAAAAGTCAATGCCTGGCTTCAGAGTTTCAAAGGAAAAGCTAACTTTCTCAATAGGAATTAAGGCAGCTAATGATTTTAAGTTGAAGCCAATGATCATTTACTGGTGCAAATATCCTAGGGCCCTTCAGAATTAGGCTAAACCTACTTTGTTTGTGTTCTGTAATTGGAACAAAGCCTAGATGACAGCACATCTGTTTCCAAAATAATTTACAATATATTTTAAGCCCACTGTTAAGACCTACTGCTCAGAAAAGAAGAAGCAGAAGCAGCAGCAGTAGAAGATTCTTTTCAAAAGTACTGCCCATTGACAGTGCATCTGGTCACCCAACAACTCTGATGGAGAAATCCTAAAATATTAATATTGTTTTCATGCTTTCTAACACAACATCCATTCTGAGGCTCCTGGATCAAGGAGTATTTTTTTTTAAGATTTTATTTATTTATTTGTCAGAGAGAGAGAGAGAGAGTGAGCACAGGCAGACAGAGTGGTAGAAGGAGAAGCAGGCTCCCTGTGGAGCAAGGAGCCCGACGTGGGACTCGATCCCAGGACCCTGGGATCATGACCTGAGCTGAAGGCAGCCGCTTAACCAACTGAGCCACCCAGGCGTCCCTCAAGGAGTATTTTTGACTTTTAAGCTTATTACTTAGGAAATACAATTATGAGGCTATAGCTGCCATGCCATAGATGGTGATTCCTCTGATAGATCTGAGCAAAATAAATTGAAAACCTTCTGGAAAGGATTCACCATTCTAGGTGCCATTAAGAACATTTGTGACTCATGGAAAGATGTCAAAATATCAACGTTTTAACAGGACCTTGGAAGAAGTTAATTCCAAGCCTCATGGATGACTTTGAGGGTTTGAAGACTTCCGTGGAGGAAGTTATTACAGATGTGGTAGAAAGAGCAAGAGAAATAGAGTTAGAAGGAGAGCCTAGAAATATGACTGAATTGCTACAATTTCATGACAAAACTTTAATGGATGAGACATTGCTTCTTACGGATGAGCGAAGAGAGTGATGTCTTGAGGTGGGATCTACTGCTGAAGATGTTGTGAAGATTGTTGAAACTGCAACAAAGGTAATATGTATATTACATAAACATAGTTGATAAAGCAGCTGTAATTTTTGAGAGGATTGACTCCAATTTTGAAAGAAGGTCTACAATGGATAAAATGCTATAACTGAATTGCATGCTACAGAGAAATATTTTGTGAAAGGAAGAGTCAGTCAATGTAGCAAACTTCATTATTGTCATATTTTTTAAAGGTTTTATTTATTTGTATGAGAGAGAAAGAAAGCACAAGTAGGGGGGAGGGGGAGAGAGAGAAGCAGACCCCCACTGAGCAGGGAGCCTGATGTGGGACATGGCCTGAGCTGGAAGGCATACACTTAACTGACTGAGCCACCCAGGCACCCCTCATTGCTGTATTACTTTAAGAAATTACCACCATCACCCCAGCCTTCAGCAGTCATCACCCTGGATCAGTCATCAACCATTAAAATCTGGCCAAGAACTTCCACCAGCAAAAAGGTTAAAACTCTCTAAAAATTTGGATGATAGTTAGCACTTTCTAACAATAAACACTTTTAATTAAGGTATATACATTGTTTTTATAGATATACTGATATTGCACACTTAATAGACACCAGTAAAGTATAAACATAACTTTTATATTCACTGAAAAATTCATTTGACTTGCTTTATTGTGGTATTTGCTTTGTTGCAGTGATCTTGAACCAAGCCTGCAATATCTCCAAGGTACACCTATATTTTGAAAGGAGATCTAAAGTGACTTTTATCTCCATTAATACAGGAGTTCTCAACGTGAAAGAGGGAGACTAGAGTTGATTATGTCTTGACTTACAGCTCTGTTCAGTACTTCCTTCTTTTGGAATCTGGTCCCTCAGGCACTTTGTATTGTGTCTCTCCTGGGTGAACAAAGAATCCTTAGTGCTCATATAATCTGTCAAATTCCAATATGTATACTTTCCATTGCTCTGGCCTACTTTCTGCCAGCTTTCTATCAAGTGTGCTTTCCTATCTGCATGTGCAACATGCATTATTCATCAAACTTCTCTCCTATTCAGCCGTTTGCTATCCAAAAAGGCCCATTCTTCCTCCCAAAACTCCTTTAATATTTCAAGATAAATTTTGGCAATTTATATTCCCTTCTTTTCTTCATAAAGACCACAAAAACATAAGCAATTCAGTCATTTAAAAACTAGACCTGTAAGCACTAGATCGTAAGCACAAAGCTGGGATAGGGAATGGAAGTCTGAGGCTCAGTGTCCTTAAAACTCGATTTGGTGGGGCACCTGGGTGGCTCAGTTGTTTAAGTCTCTGCCTACGGCTCAGGTCATGATCTCAGGGTTCTGGGACCGAGCCCCGCGTTGGGCTCTCTGTTCAGCGGGGAGCCTGCTTCCCTCTCTCTCTCTGCCTGCCTCTCTGCCTACTTGTGATCTCTCTCTGTCAAATAATAAATTCTTAAAAAAAAAAAAAAAAAACCTCGATTTGGTGAAGAGACTCTTTGCTTGGCACTACATAAAGTTGACAAGGTGTAGACCTCATACAGGTGTTTCCTGTAATAACTCTGAACTGCAGTTTAACAGCTCCACTCACAATCTATATAGATCTCCTTTAACGGTCAGTCCTTTGATGTTCTTTCTACTAACAGGTCATTTATAAAAGCATTTAAAACATGTTAAACATTCAGGAAGAATTCCTGGTGTATAGAGGTTCCTGAGCCATTTCCGTTCACCATTTTTTCCACATGTTTACAATGAGGCCTTTTCTTCCCAATTTAATTTAATAACATTTCCCAAGTATCAACTATGGCCTGGCACATAATTATGTCTATCCTTCCCAGGAAGTGAAGAGGAAAAATACTCCTCCTATAAAAATGTTTTCTTTAAATTTAATTAGTCATTCTTTGTAGAAATAAATTGTTTTAACTATAAAAGCACATACCGCAAAATTTTAAAATAAAAATTAAACTGACTATCCGTATCCCTGTTTATCCCCAATCATTTGTCTCAAAGTAAAAGGTTTTATCATTTCTCATTTTTATTTTTCATAGCACTTACCACCATAAGTATACTCTTACAGTTTTACTTTCACTTATTATTTACTTATCAAAGTTAGGCATTATCTTTTGATACCAGCAATGCAAACTAGGGAATTAGTGTACTTAACATTATTATCTATTGTAGCCACTCCATTTTCCAGCTGAGGTAAGTGTATTGGTATTTTTAGCAGTTTTTAATTATTATATATAGTACTTAAATATTTACTTTTAAACTTATTTTTATTAAGGAATAAATACTGAAGAGTTTAGTCTAAAAAGAAATAATCTCCCCTTCTTACCCTGCGGGGAACATTTTTAAACCACTTCCCTTTGTGGTCCTTTTAGGGTGGTTACCTCAACAAATCTAGATAATATATACCTCTCTCCCTCTCCCCTTCCTCTTCTCCCTCTCTCTCTCTCTCTCTCTCTGTGCGTGTGTGTGTGTACACACACACACACACACACACACACATTTTTAGGTAGTATATATTGACTCTCTGAAAACAAACAAACAAACCTGGAATCTCATTCACTTACATTGTCCTCTTTACTGTCTCCTCATAGTGTTTTTATTCTTTACATTTTCTGTTGTTGCTTTTATCATTTTAGAATGCATATTTAAGACCATGGTAAATGTCCAACAAATTATGATAGTATTTATTGACTTTCCCATGTGAGTTTGCAATATGATGTCATTTCCTCAACCCTTTCTTCCCTTGAGGCACACGCAGTTTTCCTATTAGTCACAACTTTAACTTTTTCATTGCCAATCTATTGAGTAATCAATGGGATGTATCAGTGGGGGTTAAGAGAGACATTTGAGATAAATATAGACATCTGGGGGCTATTCTGCATGTGATGGCATAGAAAGTATAAGATTAATGAAACTGCCAAGGGACTGAAAAATGGAAATCTAAAAATGGATCAAGGGGCTGAGACTGGGCACTCTGATGCTAAGTTCAGAAAGTAGACTTAGGGGAGATAGGACAAAAATCAAAAGAGGCATGGTAGGGCAAAAAGAAAAGGACTAAGAATGTATCATAGAATTGTATTCAATGAAAGACACTGGTGTTCATAGTAACAGTGAGTCCCACGGAGTTTGGGTGGAGGAGGCTGTTTAGATCAGTTTTAAGAGAGAATGGGAGGTGAGGAATTGGACACATGGATTGTTGGCCTTTCGCTTCCGAAGATTTGCTGTAAAATTGGATTGAGAAATGGAGAAGTGGCTGGTGAGGGAAACAAAATCAAGGGAAGTATCATTTTAAAGATTAAATCATTTCTGAACCATGATGAATATGAACATAAAGAGTAAAAAATTATGATGTAGGAAAGAGAAAGAGAATAGCTGGAAGGATGTCCTTAATTTATAGAGAATATAAAGGATCTATTGCTCAAATGGAAAGCGTGTCTTCAGTTAGAAGCCGGTAGGTGGGTAACTAGATGATGGGGGACTGTAAAGATGTCCTTATGATTATGGATTTCCCAATGAAGTAGGAAATGAGGATACCAACTTGTGACTTTGTAAGGCAGGTGAGAGGAGAAAATTGTTCTAGAAGAATATAGATCCACCTCATTACTGCCTATAAATTACAAGTCCTTTTGCTCCATATCACTCGGCATCAGGGAAATACAAATCAAAACCACCATGAGATATCACCTCACACCAGTCAGAATGGCTAAAATGAACAAGTCAGGAAATGACAGATGCTGGCGAGGATGCGGAGAAAGGGGAACCCTCCTACACTGTTGGTGGGAATGCAAGCTGGTGCAACCACTCTGGAAAACAGCATGGAGGTTCCTCAAAATGTTGAAAATAGAACTACCCTATGACCCTGCAATTGCACTGCTGGGTATTTACCCTAAAGATACAAACGTAGTGATCTGAAGGGGCACGTGCACCTGAATGTTTATAGCAGCAATGTCTACAATAGCCAAACTATGGAAAGAACCTAGATGTCCATCTACAGACGAATGGATAAAGAAGATGTGGTATATATACACAATGGAATACTATGCAACCATCAAAAGAAATGAAATCTTGCCATTTGCGACGACGTGGATGGAACTAGAGGGTATCATGCTTAGCGAAATAAGTCAGTCGGAGAAAGACAACTATCATATGATCTCCCTGATATGAGGGAGAGGAGATGCAACACGGGGGGTTGAGGGGGTAGGAGAAGAGTAAATGAAACAAGATGGGATTGGGAGGGAGACAAACCATAAGTGACTCTTAATCTCACAAAACAAACTGAGGGTTGATGGGGGGAGGGGGTTGGGAGAAGGGGGTGGGGTTATGGATATTGGGGAGGGTATGTGCTATGGTGAGTGCTGTGAAGTGTGTAAACCTGGCGATTCGCAGACCTGTACCCCTGGGGATAAAAATATATGTTTATAAAGCTGTAAAAAAAAAAAAGAAAGGATGAATACCCAAGTTTAGTAGCAACATGGATGGGACTGGAAGAGATTATGCTGAGTGAAATAAGTCAAGCAGAGAGAGTCAATTATCATATGGTTTCACTTATTTGTGGAGCATAACAAATAGCATGGAGGACAAGGGGAGATGGAGAGGAGAAGGGAGTTGAGGGAAATTGGAAGGGGAGGTGAACCATGAGAGACTATGGACTCTGAAAAACGATCTGAGAATTTTGAAGGGGTGGGGGGTGGGAGGTTGGGGGCACCAGGTGGTGGGTATTGTAGAGGGCACGGATTGCATGGAGCACTGGGTGTGGTGCAAAAATAATGAATACTGTTATGCTGAAAAAATAAAAAATTAAAAAAAAATTACAAGTGCTCATGATTTGAAACGGGATTTCCTTCTGACTGAAAAAGAAAAGAAAAGAAAAAACAAACTACTCAGTTTGGAAGAATGTAGTATTTTGGATAGGTATTTTACAACTTAAAAATTAAAAGCCATAAGAATATTTGCAAACAAAAACATGGAAATTACTTGTGAAATTACTTGTGCACATCTCAACACCCCATATACAGATAATCAGTAATTTTTTATTCAGAGTCCTAGACCTTTTAAAAAGAAATAATGGGGGAGATAAGTTCTTACTTTCAGAAAGAATATTTTTAGTGAACATAAGAATAATTTTTTCTTTTTACAAAGTTACTACTTGTATTGACCTTCTATCAACAGAATATATTTTCATGACTTATTTTTGCAGTACAAGAAATTTAATCATTTTGCATAATATGATCTGAATGCTCCCTTTGGCCCTCATCTCCTACTACTCCACCCCTGGATCATTCTGGTCCAGCCATTCTGGCCTTTTTGTGTTACCTGAATATGCCAGACACCTCCATGGCTTAAGGATTGTACTTACTCCTCTCTCAACATACATATATACTTATATATGATGTTCTCGCATTTAAAAAAATTATTATCGTAAATAAAGCACTTATACTCTTTTGTTTTCTGTATTATTTTTACTTTGCAGGATTTTATGCCTGTCAAAAAGTGATATGATTCATTAATTTATTTTTATATTAACTTTCTCTAACAATATGCATCATAAAGACAGGGATTGAAGTCTTTCTGGTTCATTGTTATATTCCTAGCACCAAGAATAAAGTCTTACCCAGACATCATATTTAATAAAATTGTAGAATTGAGAACAGTTAAAAACATAGGAACTATAAGATAATCATCTTTCTTTTTATCATGATTCCTGACAAATTTACTCAAAAACTACTACTTCCTTTTTTAACATACCATGAGGCTGTTCTTGTGCTATACTGGTCTCTTGGATTGTGTTTTGGTTTTGGAACAGGGACTGTCCTCTGTGGCTATCCCCATGTGTGTCTTAGTATCTTCATCACAAATTGTATTTTCAGAAGGTTCATTTCATTCACCACACTGGCAAATTGCTTATGAATAATTAGAACTGGGCATTTTCATTCCTTCCTGGTTTTGATGTACAGCAGCTTACTCTGTTGGTCTCCGTCTTCTCTGTGTGGCATTCTGTGCTACTTCTTGGCTAGGACAAAGAAAGGAAGATGTTGGTCTTCTTTTGGTAGGAAGGAAACTCCTGTTAAGGTTTAGTTTTCCTACAGCTGCAAATAGATCCATCCATCCTCATGTTTGAATCAAAGAGAGTATGAAACTTCATATGTAAATCCACTCGTGCCTACAATCCCCGCCTCAGTTGCAACTAAGTCATATAATTGTTCCCACCTCAGTTGTAGCACCTGAGTCATATCATCACCCTCTATCATTGGTGATACACAATATTAAGGTGTTGAATAAAATTAGTACTAGTGTGTTCCATTTGTCCCAAGAACTAATTCACACTTTTTTTTTTTAAAGATTTTATTTGTTTATTTGACAGAGAGAGATCACAAGTAGACAGAGAGGCAGGCAGAGAGAGAGAGAGAGGGAAGCAGGCTCCCTGCCGAGCAGAGAGCCCGATGCGGGACTCGATCCCAGGACCCTGAGATCACGACCTGAGCCGAAGGCAGCGGCTTAACCCACTGAGCCACCCAGGTGCCCCTAATTCACACTTTTAATGTGTTTTGTTATTTCTTTATTCTTTCTTCATTCTATATTCTTTAATGTGTTTTGTTATTTCTTTATTATTTCTTTATTCTATATTCTTTAATGTGTTTTGTTACTTCATTATTACTTCTTCAAACATCTTTGAGACCCTTATTATTTCAGGGAAGAGAATGAGAGGAGGGGGAAAGCCTCCAGTGCATAGTTTGGGTTGAAGCTAATTGTTTTCCCTCTCCCTCTTTTTATTTGCAATAAATTTCTGAGACAACATCAGAGAAGTTGTGTATTTTATACCCCTCTTCCATAACCATCATTATATTTATATTGCTGTTTAGTTTAGATGGCCTGGTAATATAATTGTTATTTATTCATCTTACAAAGATGGAGAATATAAATAGATACTCCCTTTCACTTCATAGCTTCCAGCATATATTTAATTCTGTTCAGGTTGCTCTTTATAGAAGCATATTTCTGTTTTGTTTTGTTTTGTTTTGTTTTTTTCATCTGCAAATGAGAGGGGGGAAAGGGCAATTTTTATCTAAAATATAATAAAACATTTTAAAACTTTTGGTAATAACTGCATGATAAAGAAAAATAATGATTGGTCAGAAGCCCATTCAGAATGTACATTTCAGGTTTAATATCAAGGCCAGTATAATTCATTAATAAAATACTTTTACACTATTCAGTTAATTTATGATTTTCTGTGAGACTAATCTTATAATTAAAATTTTTCAAAGCAAACTACCAACTCTTTAAAAGGGAGATTTTCTTTCTTTTGCTTTTTTTAGTTAAAAAAAGGGGGGTGGAGTTGCTCCAGTTCTGCTGTCATTTGGGATGTCATATATCAGGAATTATGTTCAAAGAAGTTTGGGAACATGTCTTGTTAACATACAAAAGTTTCTGATCCATAATAGCTAGTCAAATACTCATTGAATGCATGATTTTCCGAGTAAACTCAATACTCTGGCTTTTCATTTCCTTTTTAAAGAAAAAGAAGAGTGGAATTGGGATAGCCAGGATTAACACTCAAAATTTTGTCTGATAACATCATAAAAATAGTCTAAGAATCTGTTCTTGGGCCTAGTAACTGAGAAATAAAATTTTAGATTCTGCTTATCTATGTATTCAAGTATAGATAACTAAATTAATTGAATATCAATGATAATGATCTTATCTCTGCTTTTAGTTTTTATTCATTTTTTCTGTTGAAAGTTATAAACACACTTGCAAAATAGTTTTGTATATTTAGTAGATCTGAATTAATATATTATCTGACTACAAACTACAAACACCAAAGACCTTTTATTTGTAAATCTTTTATTTCTTCCATCCTTTTCTTTCTTTTTTCGTCCTTCCTTCCTTTTTTTATCGTGATCTAAAATATAGGTCTGTCTGAGAGAATAGGATTTTTCCAAGGGAAAACTCCAGAAGCCTGAAAGTTATGGTGCTCTTCATTCCATCATTACGACCTAATGATGTTATATTTGGTGAAAATATCACTGCTGATATCTATTTGTTTCTCCTGAATTACAAAAAGCACATTAAGATTCCTCAGGCTAGAAATTTTATTCTTTGAACTGTTCACAGTGCCGCTGGCCACACATAGAATTTAGATTGCAAGAGAATATTCAATCCTTCACTTAACAGCATTCAGCCTATTGAATATTTAATTATTTCCCTTTAAATGGTAAACAATTGGAAATATTTCCCCCCTAAAGGGACAACATTATTTTTCTATTCTCCTATGAAACTAATTTGTTTTATTTTAATTGCAATACTTACTATTAACAAAGAAGATTGAACATGGTTTGTTGCTCAATTCCTATTTATTTATAAAATGTAACTACGAAAGGAGAACAGAAAATTGAGTGGTGATGTATACCACACTCATTAAGAGGCAGTGCAGTTAAGGATAGTAGTAGTGCTTAAGAGCATGGACTAATAGACAAGCAGCTCATATTCTAATTCTTGATTCACCTCTACTAGCTATATGATCTTAGGAATGATGAGTATAAACCCCAACTTTCTCAGCTATAAAATTGGTAAATATAGGATCTATTTCACAGATCATAAAATAACATGAGCTAATATATATAAAATGCATAGCACAACTCTTGGGAAAAATGACTACATAAGTACTATCATTTCTCTTGTTATTATATATTATTAATTGATATGTGTATAATCAATAATGTGGCTATTCTTGAAGAGCACTTTTAGTAGCATTATGTCAAGAACATTAAAGGAGCTGTGCAAAACTCACTTGTGGATTTATTCTTTTACTACAGACTTCAGTGATAAGTTGGAAATGGAGGTTGTATTGCTAAAACGAGAATTTTAGAGGGTAGGAGAAAATTGATTAAAATTTTAGGTAACTGACCTAGAAGAAATTTAAAGAAATGCGTATACATAAAAATTATAGAATGTTGAAAATGAGGTATTGTGACAATGGCTTGTTTTTTCTACTTACCATCAGTCATGTTTTAATGATGTAACTATTCTCTGACTCCTGATGCAGGTTAAACAATCATATCCTTATGTCATATAATAAAACAATTACTGGTATAAGCAGAGAAGGTACTATTTTGTGTTAAAAAAATTATCCCTCCAGATAGATTAGACAATAGATCCTGAAATTAGATCTGATGTGACTCTTTTGGAATTTTTGAACTGAACAGAGTGATTCATTTTATAGTTAAATGAGTCATGGTATAATGCCAACTGACTGCCACCTTGATATTTATTTTGTTTATTCCTCCATTCAAAGATTAAACTTTGAGAAACCTTTGATCCATTCCTTTCTTTCATACTAATCAGTAAGTATTGTTCTTCTTTTGTAATGTTTCACATTTTTTGTTATTTTTCTTACATTTCCATAGCAACTATCCCAGTTTTTTTTTTTTTTTTTTTCTCTAATGGAGCTTTACTCTCTGTACTCCACAAAAATATGTGGGTATCTTGGACATGTTACTATAATGGCACTAATTCAAATAGATATTTTTAAAATGTTTATCAACATTTATTAAGTATGCAAAACAACTAACTTTTATTTACCCAGTATAAATTTTACATCACAAACTTGTGTGCAGGAAATGTTATATTACTTGTCAAAAAATTAAATTGTACTTCTTCGCCATCTCCACCTGCTGAATGGCCAGGAAATTCTATTTGTCATTATCAGGCATCTCTCCTCTCCATTATCCTGTTCTTCTCAGGGTTGTGTAAAGGAATTGGGAAGCTTTCTTGGTATAGAATAGTTTTGGAGGGCACGTGTTTTGGTCGCCATGAATATATTTGTTATATATAAGCCAACAGAGGCACTTGCAGCAGAATTATGGTTTTAATGTCATTCTTTGAGTGGAAACAGTTTTGCTGAGGCAGAATCATTTTGAGCTCAAATTAAGCATCCCATTTTCTCCGAAGTCTAGTTATCTCCACTTGGTCCTGAAGACATCTTTGACTCTTTCTTTCACCTCCGGGACCAGTTGCCTTTTTTAGTCTTAAAAACTAATATATTACACTATTTTCCAGTACCCTCTTACAACAGAACTCCTCATAAAAATTTTTTACATGTATTTGATGTTTTCACATCGCCTTCTCCTATAGACTTTCTCAGTATTTCATTGAAGCTGCTTTCTTCAAAGTCATCATTGATCATCCTGTAATCAAATCCAACTGTAATGTGTCAGTCCTTATATTACTTTGCCTCATGGGAGCATTTGACACCCTGATCATTACTTGTTGAAAAACTTTGTTTCTTTAATTTTGCTTTGAAAATGTTAAATTGCATTTTATTTCTAGAAACTACCCTATCTTTCTTGCAACCTTACTGGTACTCCTTTTCAGTTTTTCTTTACTGAATACTCTTCAATTTTTAAGTGATCTTCCCTTTTTCTGTACTATATATCTAGTACCATTAAATACTCTGTATTGGTTGTTACCTCAAATATTTATCCCCAGTTCTAATCTTTCCCCTAAACTCCAGGTTCACATACCCACTCTCCACTGAATGTCTCTAATGTTATATAATTAATGGTATTTGATCTCTCTCATTATCATGATCTAAACTGAACTATCATTTTTCCATTTAAAACTTGCTTCACTCCACCTGTTGCTCAGAAATTTCTAGAAATAATCACTGACTCTGCTTTTTCTTACACTCCATGTGTAATCCATCAGGAAGAACTGATGAGGCAGGAGAGAGAGTTCACATCCCTGGAGTGGTGTTCTTAAGTAAATGACAGGGAACGTGATCCCAGATGCAGGTTGAGTGATTGGCCTCAGATAGAAGGAGGGGAAATTCATTCAAAAGGAAGAAAAGGAGCTTAACTATGGCAGACACAAGTAGGTTGATGAATTTGGTGTTAGGCAGTTATGGAAGTTAGTCTCTGGCACTGGCGTAGCAGGGCTGGATAGTGTGAGTGACGGAGACATAGACATCACATAAAAAATAATAAAAAACTTAAATACAACAATAAATCCAACTAAACTTCCTCTATTACCACCACCAAGTGCTGGCAGTTCTAAAAAAATGTCAATGAAAAAAAAATTTTTTAGAAAAATAATTTATCTTTGTTCCAAGTTTTGAATCAGAGGTTACAACCTTCTTTGTAAAGAGGCAGATAGTAAGTATTTTAGGCTTCACAAGCCATAGACAACACATTAATGAATGAGCATGGCTGTGCCTTAGTAAAACTTTATTTGTAAAATCAGATGATAGGAGACATATTCTGAAAGAGGTTTGTATGGTTGATGTCAAAGAGGTTACTGCCTGTGTTCTCCTCTGGGATTTTTATGGTTTCAGGTCTCACATTTAGGCTTTTAATTCATTTTGAATTTATTTTTGTACGATGGTATAAGAAAATGTAAGATGTAAATATAAGATGGTATAAGAAAGTGGTCCATTTTCATTTTTTTTCATGTTGCTATCCAATTTTCCCAACACCCTTTGCTAAAGAGATTTTTTGCCCATTGGGTATTCTTTCCCGCTTGGTCAAAGATTAATTAAGCATGTAGTTGTGGGTTCATTTCTGTGCTTTCTATTCTGTTACATTGATCTATGTGTCTGTTTTTGTGCCAGTACCATACTGTTTTGATTACTATAGTTTTCAATATATACCTTGAAGTCCAGAATTGTGATACGCCCAACTTTGTCTTCTTTTTCAAGGTTGCTTTGGCTATTCAGGGTCTTTTGTTGTTCCATACACATTTTACGATTGCTTGTTCTAGCTCTGCCAGCAGAAGAAATGAATAAACATTTTTCCAAAGAAGATATACAGCTGACCAATAAACACAAGAAAAGATGTTCAACATCACTGATTATTAGGGAACTACAAATCAAAACTACAATGAAATATCACCTCTCACCTGTCAAGATGGTTAAAATCAACAACCCAAGAAACAACAGGTGTGGAGAAAAAGGAACACTCGTGCACAGTTGGTGGGAATGCAAACTTGTGCAGCCACTGTGGAGAACAGTATGGAGATTCCTCAAAAAGTTAAAAATACAACTACTCTATAATCCAGCAATTGCACTACTAGGTATTTACCCAAAGAATACAAAAATACCAATTCGAAGGGATCATGCACCCGACATTTATAGCATCATTATCTATAATAGCCAAATTATGGAAACAGTCCAAGGTTCCATGGTTCCATTGACTGCTGAATGGATAAAGAAGAATATATATTAAATAAATAAATAAATAAATAACTATATATATATGTATTTAAGGCATTTATGTATTAAGTGCCCCCCATATATATACATATATATGCGTGTGTATATATATATATATATATATATATATATATATATATATATATTTATATGATATATTACTCAGCCATACAAAGAATGAGATCTTGACATTTGCAACAACATGGATGGAACTATAGAGTATTATGATAAGTGAAATTAGTCATTCAGAAAAAAGACAAATACCATATGATTTCACTCATATGTGGAATTTAAGAAACAAACAAGCAAAGGAATAAAGAGAGAAAAACCAAGAAAAAGACTCCTCCATATAAGGAACAAACTGATGGTTACCAGTGGGGAGGTGGGTGGAGTGAAATAGGTGATGGGAATGAAGGAGTGCACTTGTGATAAGCACTAGGTATTGTATGTGTTGAATCACTGTATACTGTATACCATGAATTAATTTTACAGTGTATGTTAGCTAACTGGAATTTAAATGAAAACTTTTTAAAAAGCACTTGGCAAGCTAGACTCAGTCCTTGGGCTATTGTTACTAACTTCTGCTTTAAGCAACTGCCTGCAGCAAGAATAGACTTCCTCTCACTATTCAGACCTCTGTAGTAGTATCACTGTGCCCTTGTTGTTGCTGTTTACTCAGTGAGAAAATAAAATTATATAAGAGTGAGAAAGAGAAGAAGGTATGGAATATCTTCCATAGATATGGAAGGACCTAGATAGGTCCTAGGAGGGAGGACCTAGATAGGAAGGAGTCATTGAAGAAGATGAGAAAGAAAATGGGCCAGCAAAATATGTAACTGCCTGATAGTGCTATAGGTCCTCTTCTGTTTATCATTTGTAAACTTCAAGTGTGGGGCAGTTAGTGTTATTTAAGGTATGTCTCTTGCTATACTTAGCCATGTAGGTCCACTCTTAAAGTATATTGAAATTTGAATTTAACCAGGGCTAAGAATTTTCCAGAAAAGAAGTGAACCAAGATGCAAAGACATTAACGTGTGCAAAAAAAGTGATCATAATGATTGTTCTGAAATAAATAGAAGAATATTATAGACATGATGGACCAGTGAGAGTTGCCTAGAAACATAAGAAATGGTCTTCAGAGGGTAAAATTATGAAACTGAAGTTGTAGGTAATGACACTGTCTTACATTTGTCCATGGAAATGAATCACTGAGGTGGAATGGAAGTGGAAGATAGAACCATTGGATCTCTACTGTTGGGTAGAATGTCCAAATGGATATTAAAACCATCTAGAAAGATGACTGGAGGTGTGGTGGGGGAAAGAAAAAAAAAAAAGAAAACAGAACTGGAGGAGTGACTGGACATATTAATGACAGTGAGGAGAAGTAGGTCATATCATGAGTTGCAAAGAATCTTACCCTCCATGCCCTTCCCTCCCTCCTTCTAATCCAAGGACAGTATAGTATAGCTCTTCTGTTGATTTATGTTTTCAGACACAAAAGCCAGGGGCAAATGGTTATTTTTTAGGTCGCTTTTCTTTGTATCCTGCTCAGAAAAGACTATAGCAATAGAATATAGAATCAACAAACATTAATAGAGATAATTCAAAAATAATGTATTCTTCTATTAGATTATTAAAGAAACTTCCATAAAGGAGGAGATACATAGTATAAAAAATGGGTTCAATATAAGAAAAGTCCACATATTTTAAGGAGAAAGGATTTTAATACAGTAAATTATGTGCTTTCAAAATTTGTAGACAGGTTGGCAGAGCAGGCTGGAGATGAGTGTCAGAATACTACATAGGTAGCTACTAACTCTGCCACAATCAAGAAGGTAGAAAATATAGTGGCTTCCTCGACACCACGAAATGCGAAGACACCCTAGGGTAACTAAGATCAAGTGAGCAGGAAACAAAGGCCAGGAAGCTACCTCCCTGTAATTGCTTTTCCAACGCCCATGGAGCTAAAACTGTAATCATGCTGGGAGATTGATGCAGCAACCTACACTCCTACAACTTTGATTCACTAGCAGAAAATGTCAGCCAAAACATGAGGAAACCCAATATCTTAAGGATATATCGAGTTTATATAATTTAATTAGCATACGGAATTATAGCTGCAAGGGAATCTGGTAAATACAGGATTTACCTTGCTGTTTTCTGCTATGCTAAAAAGGTGAACGAGACATTTGTGGGAATAAACACTGAAAGCCAGTTGATCATGTCACCACATATTCATTTATTTCCCCTGGGGAAAGGAAATGGTTATTTAAAATAATAAAATTTAAGGGAAGTTTCCTGTGGTTCTTCTTATTCCTTCTGTGATTTTGGAACTAAACATGTTCTTAGAAGTCCTATTAAGGCATTTTAAACATCTGTTAAAAAATACATGCCTTACATTATTGGGAGGTATTTTGTTTACTAATCATTATAAGCCTGTTTCTGAAGTGCTATAAACTTTTCAATGGTATATAAAAATATTTGAAGATGGTAGGGACACTTGGGTGGCATAATTGATTTAGCCTCCAACTCTTGATTTCAGTTCAGGTCATGATCCTCAGGGTTGTGGGATGGAGCCTGGCACCAGGCTCCACACTGGTCCTGGGACGTGCTTAAGATTCTCTTTCTCTCTCTCTCCCTCTGCTTTTCTTCTTCCTCCCCAACCCCCACTTTCTCTCTCTCCCTCAAAATAATAAGATTAAATTAAATTTAAAAATTAAAACTTGGAGTTAAAATTAGTAAATATTTATTTAGATATTGGTACAGAAACGTTTATACCTTCATTAATTATTCAACCCAATATTCAAGAAAGGTTTATTATTATGAAAGCGTATGTCAGTTAACTTTTTTTTAAGTTCCTGAGTATTCTTGAATATCCATGATAATTTGGGGGAAATTGTAGCCAACCGTGGTAAAGTGTACAGTATAAAACACATGCACAAAATCAATATTATGCAAATCCTACCTCTTTTGGGGAAAAAACATGTATAAAATATGTCATTTTGTAATACTGTTATAATTTTGAATATATGGCATATGGTTGAGACTTTTTTTTTTCCTTTGAAAGAAACAGACATACTACCAAATTAATTCAATTTACATTCCACCTATTTGTTCCAGGTATGTGTTGCCACAGCTGATCAGTTTTACATCGGTAACAGCAGCTCTCACTTTCACCCTAGCTCCTGCTCCATTCCTTTACCAGCCCTAATAGGTGCTAATTTCAGAGTTACATTTCTAAAACAGAGATGTGGCCCGGTCACTTTCCTGCTTAAAAACCCGAAATAGCTTCATAATGTGCCCAGGATAAATCTAAGCTCCTTCGTTGATCCCTGAGCCATTTTCTCCAACCAAATTAGTTGGCATACCTTTCCTGCACTACACCCTACCCATTCCTGTCTCTATCTTTGTATTTATAATGCTATCTGCTCTTGGAAAGCTCTTTTTTCTTATTTGACTGACAACACTTCACTCTGTAAATCACTCTATTCTGTAAGGTTTTATCTCATTACATAAGCCCAAGGTCATCTCTTCATTTTATTTCATAATTAAAAATAAATAACCAGCTAAAAAGATAGCACTATAACACATTATTCCTATACTTAGGACAGTTATTTTCTCCCTTTTACTTCTCCATTTGAAATTATGATTTACTGTCATAATTTTAATAAATATAATAATTTAGTCAGTATTAAAAGGCATTTTAAATTTGTGAATGTATTTATTGGAAGATAAATACTATATTTTAGTAACAAGAAATGATCCTTTTATGTTCTTCATTCAGGGAAACAATTTAAAGATGAGAAATAATTTAAATTACTTAGCTTGACTTGTACTATTATGATATCTATGCATTAATCTGTTACATGAAGAAATGACATGGAAATTAATGTTTTGAGTGTCAGGCATATTCTTTGTGGATTGATGATATTTATAAATTTCCTTCTGATTTAAAAGTTCTTAGATTCAGTTTAGGCTGTTAATGATATTCTTTTAACATAGAGACAGAGCTCTCTGTAGTGTGGACAAATTGTTACAATATGTTCAACATGTTGAAATTTCTAAAAGTACATGTGAAAAAAAATTTTAAATGCCCATTTCTTTTTGGTTCTCTCCTTTGAGATGACAGTCTTTTTATAAAGATTAAGTTTAGTTTGCTGCATATAATAACACTGCCTAACAGACCACTTCATAGATTTAAGATTCTCTTCAGGAAATGATTTTACCTAGCAGTTACATCAAATTTGCTTGCTTGTATATCTATTCATCTCACCTTGTTTAATCATTTGTTTTTAATGAAATATCCTGGCACAAGGGGCAGGCAATTGTTTTAGTTGACACAAAATGGAATCAAGTGCTTGTCACAGTGATTTTATTTATGTGATGCAAGCATTTTGAAGAAAATGCATCTGGTAAAGACTATTTATTTTCCCTTTTAAAGAAACACATTTTTAAAAGTCCAATTTACATTTTAAATGTTAAATGCAGTTTCACATTACCAAATAGCCTCCACAATTTTATCTTTTCTAAAAATCAAAAAGAAAAACACATTGATGTATAAAAAAAAGGGGTAATGAATCATTCATTTCAATATTTTTTCTTTCCTCTTGCTCTACCTATGCAAGTTTTCAAATTGTCTTCTTTCCAGTCTTGTAAATTTTCTAAGAATGTAGCATTTTAATATTTCTGTTGTAAGCAGTATGTTTCTTTAGGGTTTCTAAACTATAAGCAATTAGCAGTTAAATAAATAATTATAACATAGCTGCACAGTCTTCCAAAATATTGTCAGTGTGAAGTGAGTTATCATTTAAAAGAAAATTATTAGCCAATCTAATTTAATTTTTAACCTGAACTTTACATTTACCAACAATAAATTCTCTGCATGGGTAAGTTTGTCAATTATAATAGCAATGCCATTTTGCTTATATGGCATCAGCATTCTGGCCCTACCATTTATAAAGTCAGTGACACTGATAAGTTCTGTACTTTCTCAGAAACATTCTTTAGTTTCCCCTTCTGTAAACAGAAAGGACAAAGAAGCTGGTTAGAATTATATGAGATAGTCAGTGTGGGTGAAAGTATCATATAAACTGTAAGATATTATTAAAATATTGACACTGAAAACGTGCATGTCATTTTTCTTTTGTTTTCTAACTCAACTGCATTCACCAATTTCTCACTTTATTTTTTAAAGATTGTATTTATTTATTTATTTATTTATTTGAGAGAGAGAGAGAGAGAGTGACTGAGCACACAAATGGGATGGGGGGGATGGGCAGAGGGAGAGGAGAAAGAGAATCCCAAGCAGACTCCATGCTATGCACAGAGCCCAATGTGGGGCTCAATCCCACAACCCTGAGATTACAACATGAGCTGAAGTCAAGAGTCCAGTGTTTGATCAACTGAGCCACCCTGACACCCCAATTTCTCACTTTAGTTACTATAGTCATCCTAAAAGCTTGTGCCTCTTAAATGTAACTTCATGGGAATAATTCCAGATTGATTGGTTTATGGTATCGCTACTTACAAAAATAATGATTTAGCCATATTCACTATGTAATATGTATCAAACAGATTTAATATTATATACAAGAGAGATGTCACTGAAATTTTGCTAAATATTCACTCAAAATTATAAGTTCTAGTATTGCCAAAAGGCTTCTTTGAAGATTTTTTGTAAATATACACAATCACAAAGAAGCAGTAATTCTAGTGATTGAGATTTTTTTTGTACTGTATGCTTAATTGCCTTTGTTTATGAAGGTTTATTTTGTTGTGATTTTCAATATCATTTTTTATATTTTAACATTTACACATAAGCACACACCCACTCACAAGTGCACGCACATGTACACACATGCACACCTATGAATATACATGAAATATGCCTTTATGTCCACCAGCACGAGCTGGACAATTTTCAAGTCTTAATGCAAAATGAAAATGTTAGATTTCCTGTTCAAAATAATTAAGAATTCCAAGGTGGCAACAAAAAAACATTAAACCAAAAGTGAGGCTTTTCTGAGAGTGGAGACCAGTGTAATTACATAAGTCACACAGTTGCTAAGCAGGCCAGGCTGTTCAGATTTTCTACAGGAAAATTGTGCAAACTTAGTAAGTTGTTTCTTCCTTTTTCTTGCTATTGCATCAGTAATGTATAAAGAGGAAAATGGTAATAAAATACCAGTTGCTGCTATTAATGTTGCTTTTATGATGAAGTATAGCTATAGAATATACATATATACATATATACATATGTATATGTATATATGTATACCTTGAAGATTAAATATACATACATACACACATATACATATGTATATGTATGTATATTTAATCTTCAAGGCTAGAACATGAATCATGTTTCTAGTCCAGGAACTTGGACATATATCATAGTTCATAAAATCAATCAACTTAGTATCCAATTTTTAAATGACTTTTCTTACCTATGAAATCTCTGAGGTGTAGCACAACTAAGTGATAGGCAAGAAAAATAGGCATTTCTTGAAGTACAATATCCAAACTATACTTCCGACACATCATACAGACTGCATTCTCATGGGAAGAGAAGAGTCTTTGAACTTTCTACCCAGTGGAAGGAGTAAACTCTAATCCAGTGATCTAAGCATTCTAAGAATTCTAAGAATTCTTAACAGATTTCTTTGGAGTACATCGTATTTGTATCAAGAATGGCCTATCAAAAGATTTTTGGACTCTGCCAACAATGGAAAAAAAGACATTAATAGGAAATGTTGTATTTTAAGTCTCTGCAGTAGTTTCAATGTGAAAGTGTGAATAGTACAATATTTTATAATTTCAAAAGATTTTTATCAGAAATCTGAGTCCTTCTGAATCAGTTCTACATCAGGTTGGTGTTGTGGCAAGTGGGCACAGAGAGGTTAGAAGTGGAAAATTAGGTGGTAACACACTCTGTCTTACACTTGGACCTCTCAGCAACGGGAGCATATGTCACCTGAAAAGTCTTTCCTTCCCTGTCTCTGAGGAATTTTTCTTTTCTGTTTTTGTCAAGCCTGTTGATGCCACTATTTTTTCATTTCCTCTGGGACTACCATCCACGAGTTTTCTCTTGGTTCCAATCTGTCTTTAAAGCTTATCACTGACTTCTTTCATTTTATTTCTATTCCTTCCTCAACCCACTTCAGCTTGGGATCAATTTTTTGCACTCTACCTAAATTGCTTATGTTACTCAGATAATCTTTTTTCCCCCATTTTTTTTTCGGTATTGTGAACAGATAACATGAGATCTACTCTCAACAAAAATTCAAATGTACACTGAAGTACCATTAACTGGAAGCACAATACTGTACTGCAGATCTCTAGAACTTACCCTGCATAACTGAAACTTTAAGTCTGTTGGACGTCAACTCCCTATTTCCCCCTACTGGTGGCCCTGGAAACCACCATTCTATTTTCTGCCTATGATCTTGACTCTTTAAGATTCTGCATGAGTGGATTCATGCAGTATTTGTCCTTCTGTGGCTAGCTTATTTCACTGAGAAAAATGTTCTCAAAGTTCATCCAGGATGTTGCATATGGCAGGATTTCCTTTTTATGGGTGGATAATATTCCACTGCATCTATATACCACATTTTCTTTATCCATTCATCTGTCAATGGACATTAAATTTGCTTTCACATCTTAGCTATTGTGAGTAACACTGCAACAAATGTTGGGATGCATATGTCTCTTCAAGGTCCTGATTGTGATCTTTTTTTTTAGAGAAATACCCAGAAGTTGGATTGCTGGATTATATGGTAATTTGTTTTTAATGTTTCAAGGAAACTGCATACTGTTTTCTACAGTGGCTGCACCACTTTATATTCCTAGAAATAATATACATGAATTTCTCCACATCCTTACCAACACTTGTATTTTATTTATTTATCTATTTTTGATAGTAATCATTCTAACAGATAGGAATTGATAGTTCATTGCGGTTTGATTTGCATTTCCCTGATGGTTCATGATATTGTGCATCTTTGCATTTAGCTGGTTGGCCATTTGTGTGTCTTTCTTGAAAAAAAAAGTCTATTCAATGTCCTTTGCCCATTTTTTTTTTAATCCAAATGATTTGCTTTTAGCTATTGATGGAGAAATTCCTTATATATTTTGGATATTAAACCTTAACAGATATATTGTTTGAGAAATATTTCTCACATTCCATAAATTAGCTTTTCACTCTGTTGCTTGTCTCCTTTTCAGAACAGAAGCTCTTTTTAGGTTGATGTTGTCCTACTTGTCTATTTTTGCTTTTGTTACTTTTTAAAATAGTATGGTACTAGCATAAACACATACATGTAGACCAACAGAACATAACAGAATGCCCATAAATAAACCCACATTTATGTAATAACTGATTTTCAACAAGCGTACCAATGGGGAAAGGACAGTGTCGTCAATAATTGGGTTAGGAAAACTGGATATCCACATGCAACAGAATGAAAAATGGATCTTTATGTGGCATATACATACAAATCAACTGAAAATGGCTTAAATACTTAAATAAATACATGAAAGTATAAAGTTCCATAAGGAAAACCTAGAAGAAAATTTCATTACTTGGTACTGCAATGATTTCTTGGTATGACATAATTTAATTTCCATTAATTAACTATAATATATCATTAGTTTCAAAAATAAAGTTCAGTGATTCATCAGTCGTATATAATACCCAGTGCTCATTACATCACATGCCCTCCTTAATGCCCATCACCCCATTACCCATCCCCTCTCCCCCTCCCTTCCAGCAACACTCAGTTTATTTCCTATGGTTAAGAGTCTCTTATGGTTTATCTCCTGCTCTGATTACATCTTGTTTGATTTTTCCCTCCCTTCCTCTATGCTCCTCTGTTTTGCTTCTTAAATTCCACATATGAGTGAAATCATATGATAATCGTCTTTCTCTTACTGACTTATTTCATTTAACATAATACCGTCTAGTTCCATCTACATTGTCGTAAATGGCAAGACTGAATTTTTTTTGATGGCGGAGTGATATTCCATTGTGTGTGTATATACATATTGTACAGACATGTATATACACATTGTGTATATATACACATATATCTGTGTGTGTGTGTGTGTGTGTATGCACACGACACAGCACACCTTCTTTATCCATTCGTCTGTCAGTGGACATCTGGGCTCTCTCCAGAGTTTGGCTATTGTGGACATGGCTGCTATAAACATTGGCATGCAGGTGTTCCTTTGGATCACTACATTTTTATCTTTGGGGTAGATACCCAGTAGCATAATTACTAGGTCATACGGCAGCTCTATTTTTAACTTTTGAGAAAGCTTCATACTGTTTTCCAGAGTGGCCGTATCAGCTTGCATTCCTACCAACAGTGGAAGAACATTCGCCTTTCTCCCCATTTTCATTTGTTGCTTCCTGACTTGTTAATTTTAGCCAGTCTGACTGGTGTGAGGTGGTATTTCATTGTGGTTTTGATTTATATTTCCTTTAAAAAAAAAAAGAAGACTTCATTTATTTGAAAGAGAATGAGAGAGAGAGAGAGAGAGCATGAGGAGGGGAGGGTCAGAGGGAGAAGCAGACTTCCTGCTGAGCAGGGAGCCCAATGCTGGACTTGATGCTGGGACTCCAGGATCATGACCTGAGCTGAAGGCAGTTGCTTAACCAACTGAGCCCACCCAGGCACCCCTGATTTTATTTCCCTGATGATGGGTGATGTTGAGCCTTTTTTCATGGGATATGACACCAACTTTTTTTTTTTTTTTAAGTTATTCGCTAACTTGAAGCCCTTGTGGAATTTGAAGCGCTGATAATTCCCTACTAGTAACATAGTCTCCGTTTGGTTTCTGAGGCAAGATTTTTAGTCTTCATATATACTCACTTCAACCCTTTCGCAAGCTCCTCGTCTTCCTTCTGACTTGTAAAATATGTTCTCCACAATTCTGTCCTTCTATTCTTGACTTCTGGCTGGGAAATTCATTTATTATAATGGCTTTAACCCCTCATAAATCTATACTGTAAAAAAAAAAGATGAAACTTTTTCTCAAACTCTGCCAGATATGTTTATCCAAACTTATGCTTGTTATTCTCCCCACCAGGCTTCTTGTGGCTAACCATGCCAAAGGATTCAACATCCTTAAACCTCTTCTTACTTCTAGTCAGTTAAATTTAACAAACAGATCTGAATAGCCACTATGTGTATAACAAGTAGCATACACCCTGCTCTGCAGGGACATTAAGTCTAGGCCTTTTGTACATGCTGTTCACTGCCTACATGTTCTTCCACGATCTTTTCTTCCGGGTTAACTCCTACTTTCCTATCCAGTTCAAGCATCATCCGCTTTATGAATCTCAACCAGATGTACTTAGGGAACGTATGTAAACCATTCTTTCTTTGGGCTTAATTAAATAACAAAACTTATGTTTTCAAAATGTCACTTTTTGTATGCTTTTTTGGTTGTTTATATATGTATAATTTTCACTAGTCTCCTTAAGGAAACTATGTTTCACTTACCTTTGAATCTTCAAAGGCTCAGCTATAAAAAAGAATAAGGAGGATCTTTAAGAATAGATAAATGATTTTCAGAGCATGCTGTTTAAGTGAAAACAGCAAATCAGAAAAGATTAAAGCCTTATATCCTAAATAAGAAATATTTTTTCATCATTATTAGCTCCTCATGAAAACATGGTTAAGAGTTATCAAGGAAGCGTGCCTGGGTGGTCCAGTTGCTTAAGCCTCTACCTTTGGCTTAGGTCCTGATCTTGGGGTCCTGTGATAAAGCCCCACATTGGGCTCCCACTCAGCGGGAAGTCTACTTCTCCCTCTCCCTGTGCCCCTCCCCACCTCTTGCACTCTCTCTCTCTCTCTCTCTCTGTCTCAAATAAATAAATAAAATCTTAAAAAAAAAAAAAAAGCTAGCAAGGAAAACTACGTATTAGAAGTGGAAACAGGTGGGCGCCTGGGTGGCTCAGTGGGTTGAGCCGCTGCCTTCGGCTCAGGTCATGATCTCAGGGTCCTGGGATCGAGGCCCGCATCGGGCTCTCTGCTCAGCGGGGAGCCTGCTTCCCTCTCTCTCTCTCTCTCTGCCTGCCTCTCCGTCTACTTGTGATCCCTCTCTGTCAAATAAATAAATAAAATCTTTAAAAAAAAAAAAAAAAAAAAAGAAGTGGAAACAGGAAGGGTGCCTGGGCGGCTCAGTGGTTAAGTGTCTGCCTTTAGCTCAGGTCATAATCGGTGATCCTGGGATTGAACCTTAGGCTCCAGGCTCCCAGCTCAGCAGAAAGTCTGCTTCTCCCTCTCCCTCTGTCCATCCCCCTGCTCATGCTCTCTCACTCTCTCAAATAAATATTTTTTTAAAAATGGAAACAGGATGGGGTGAGATATGCTTGACAGTACATACTGAAAGGAATAGAGACATAGAAAAACTGTCTCTTAATTTTTGTTCATAATTCTATACCACAAGCAAGTAGTGCCAAAAGTTCCAAGACTGAAATTTTTTTAAATCCTAATATTCGCGTACAAAGATTTTGGAAATATGCACTTTTGCCACACTTTTAACAATGTAAATTTCTTCCAAGTAATTATTTGTGGTCATTGACATCAGCATTAGCAAGAATGCCAAATGAGAATGAGATTGCATTTCTTCTAATTAGGCTCTAGGAGTGTCCCATTTCCCTAGAATATGTAATCATGTGAGAGTTTGGTAGTAATATGGATGGTATCCATATCACAGAAGATATTATAAATTGTGATAGAAAGTATAAAAACACATTTAAAAATTAGATGATTAACATTTAATACACAGACATCCAAAAGAAATATATTTTGAGAGAAAAAAGCCATGTATATTATCTTACAATATACAGATTGTCTGTGACTGGATTTTCTTACCCCCCTCCCCCGCCTAGTGAAATGCAATCTAACTTAGGTGGTATACATAGATTCTTACAGCTAGAATAAATAACCACTTTGAGCCTCCCTACTATATTTGGGAAATTGATATTCAAGGAGGTTATGGGACTTTTTTAAGGTCACATAGAGTTTAGTGGAATTACTCACAAAACACAAAATTGAATTTTTCCCCATTGTATCAAGAATATTTCTGAAAATCTATGAGTCTTTCAAGATGGAGGAATTAAGGAAGTACTGGGAGATATGACTCATGGACCAAGCAAAATGGAGAATGCCATGTTCTCCAGGTTTATGGCTTTAATAAGTATTTGTATACTCATCAGTGACTATAATGCAATGTAGGAAAAAGCATATTTGAAGTCAACTGCAGTTTTCATGGAAAACACTACAGAGAAAAAAGCATTATGGATGAATAAAAAATTGTGTAGAAATTTATATAGAAAAGATGAGACTACATAAAAATTAAATATAAATATTGGAAATGTATATCTGCTTAAATAAATATCACATTTTAAGAAGGGCAGCTTTTCCATTTCAAGCTCTTAACTTCCTTAACATTCATGGTTAAAAAAGAATTTCTAAGTTAATTTATCCTTACACAGAATGCTTTTAACATATACTACTTGTATTAGACTTGGATTTGTTTAGGTGAATTTTTATAACTTTTTTTATTGGATTATTTGAAACTTGTACAGAACTGTTTCTAGATGGACATTCAGTTTACAGTATATTCAGTGAGTGATTTAGGAAATAATATGAAGTTTTCATATTTGGAAGATAATTTCCTTTGGAAAAAAAATCCACTTAGGATGAATCTCTTAAAAACTGTTGAGAATTCTGCAGTATATTGTGAATGAAAAGAATTACACAAGTCTTTATCTTGAAAATAAATGGAAATTATTAAATTGCATTCCTTTTGAGTTAAAATGTAAGCTTAATTTCAATGGTATAATAATTCTTAAAATACACAAAGAATTAGTCAAACTCTGACTTGTTCTTTTGGCCATCTGTTAAAATAATACTAAGTGCAGTGCATTATCCTTCATTTTACACTTGACTTACAGAACATGGTCATAATAAGAGACATGTTGAGAAATATAGTCAATGGTTTCTCCACTTTTTCTTAAGGCCTCTCAAATCTTTACAATCCAAATATTTCTCTTCTGGAGTATCTAGCATGTCATCATTGTTTTGCAAGATTTGCAAAATTTGTTTTCAAAATGTTTGCCCTAAAGGACTATGTGCTTATGTTAAATGTATTGGGATTTTTGCCTAATATTAATTGTATAAGTGGTCATTTCATTAGTGAATAATTTCATGATACAATATTATTTTGTTATGTGTTCAGATTGTTACTGAACACTTATATACCAAGGACTTCCCTGAATAATTAGATAAAACAGCTGCATATTTTGATATTCTACCACTTTGGAAGGATTATTTAATCAATCTTTGAAATGCAAACTTCAAATTTATAAAATGGGGGATTAGTCATTTTAAACATTAGTTGACTTTCTACTTCAATAGTGCCAGACTGATAGATAAGCACACTTGTGGATCCCTGAGCTAATCCCCACTGTCTCCCTCTACTTTCATCTGCAGGAATACACCACAATCTGTAAATCAAGGTTATATCACCACACGATTATACGTTCATTACTGATCAAGACTATTTTTCACCTAGCTATCAATCAAACTATCATCAGAATGCAATCATAATTCTAAGAATAGGAGATGAGTGTAGACAATGATTTACATTAATAAATAATCTACTTCAGACACTAAGTATTTTAATTTGCAATAGAGATCTTAATGGGGGAACATGTAAGCTACAGTAATGGATTCACAAACTCATTACTTAGAAAGGTCAAGAAAAGGTGCTTCATTGTCACCACATTACTGAACTGTGTAAATGAGATATGCAGGTAAAGCTTCCTTTAGAATTATAGGTATTAGTCATAAGGAATCAGGGTCAGTCATTATAATGTCTATGTTTGGTTTTAGCATATCCTGCAGCTTTATTATGTATCTCATCACTCTCATTTTTCTCCTTTCTCATTGTTTAGGGAACAATATAGTATATTGTTCAAAACAGGACACTTCTGGGAATGATATACAATGCTATTCATAATGACAGTGGCACAATAGGGATAAACTGAAACTGTCTGGGGCAAGGCAAGACTTGTAATCCCTCCTAGTACTCTTTCCTTTAAACCTTCTGTTCCAAACTCTATCCTTCACTTTTTAGGAAAACCTGCCTGTAGCTATAGATCACTTTTAAGTATCAAACATCAGTAAGTGGTCAAAATATTACCTCGGTGGGGAGTCTTAGCATTTTTTTTTTTTTTAGTTTTAGCATTTTTAACAAAATACTAAAGTCTTATATTAAAGAGATAAAACTCTAGTTATGTAATTACAAAAATCAACTAGAGAGGGAGTTTGCTGTAAATGGTGCTAATTAAATGCTTGCTTCCCTACCTATTACTAAATTTGGTGTCCTGCAAGTTTTCATAATTTCCAGATATAATGTGCTCTTTTATGTACAATGTTTTCTTTTATCCACATTTACGCACTCCTTCCCTTCAAGCAATTTTTGCTGGATACGGAAAACCACCCAATTGTTTATCTAATTATTTTTGCCTAACCTCAGGTCTCATATAACTGCTAGATTTTATCCCAACTGAAGGCTGCCTTTACTTTTCTAAAAGTAAGCACAAGAGGTAAATGTTAACAATATTGAATGACTTAAAAAATTCTAAAGAGAAAACAATTAAAATTTGAAAGCTATAAAATTTGACAAAGTTGATTCAGTTATTTCTGTGAGCTTATTAGATGAGGAAGTAGAAGAAGAAGAGGAGGAGGAGGAGGAAGTAGGAAGGAGGAAGGAGGAGCTTTCATTTCTGTCAGGAAAGTAGGTGCTAGCATGAGTTTAAGGATTTCCTCCCATTCTTCACTGACAAAAAGTATCTTCCTTCCTTTGTTCCTTCATTCGTTCATTTGTTCGTTCCTTCCTTCATTTGCCTATTTATTCAACAGAGTTTACTACAGCCTAGTACTACCCTAGAAGTACAAAATGAAAGAAAGCATAATTTCTATTGCACAGCCCAGTGGGGGGGATAAATACAGTATTATAGAGTTAATAATAACTGTATAGAATGTAAAGAGAAAAATGCTGAAGAACACCAAAAGGGATTTGTTCTTCTGGAAAACCTTCACATAGTTCATAGGCCAGTGGAATCTTGAATTAAGAGCACAGTTACTAAGCAGAGAAATGGAGAAATGATACTGTGGCCTGAGGGGAGTTCAGAGGAGGCAAGAACGTGCAGGGTGGACTGTGGAATTCAGGAGGCTGTGGGCAGGTGCATGTGGTAAGAATGCTGGGAATCTAGGCTGCAGCCCCATTAGGGTTGGCAGATCAGAGTCAGAGTGCGAGTAGACCTAGATAACATGAGAAGAAGTTTTTAGCTAAGAGTTGCTAAGATCTGACAAAGGTGTTTATGAAGAAAGCTTTCTGTTAGTAGTGTAAAAAGCATTTGTAGAAATATGGGGGGGGGGGTTGTGGGCCTTGGGGAAATCCATCTGTGGCAAGGAAATTGGTATTTAACTTGTCCCAAAGCAATGAGACCATGTATTCATTTATTCTACATGTATTATATATCTCTATGCTCAATATTGTGCTAGCTGCTGGGAATCCAAACATGAAGTATACTACTAAATTATAATTTAAACAGAAAAGGACTGGAACACAGTCTCTTTTCATAAAACTGAAAATTGAGATATAGTCTGTTTCCTGCTTACCTTGGTTCTTGAGGTACGTAATTAAAACAAACAAACAAACAAAAAACCTTTTGATTTTGATAGTGCAATGATGTGGATTTATTTTAAACTCAGTCTACAACTAACTCCTGTCCAAAGAATCAAAGATGGATGATACATCAGTAAAATCATGTAATGTTTTAAAACATGTGATGATGGTAGACTTTGCTGTAAGGTGAGTGAGGGTGTGACAGTCATCAGTATTAACATGGCTGTGCCTGAAACATTCATTGTCCTAAAATGATATTGACCCAATAGACCCATTCAAGGAGAGAGTTGACCTCATATTAGGATCACCTTTGAGGAGCATGCAGATTTCAGCAAGTATTGGTTTGTGTGTTTTCTCCTCCACCTGGACTATAAGCTGCTAGTCTGCAAGAATTCTTCATCTTCAGTCTAGAACACAATGTTGTAACATAAAATTATAAACACTTGTCAAATAAAGGTAAGAAATGGGTATCTGAGATATGAATACAGAATACTTTCAGTGAGAACTTCTGTGAAAACCTCTGATCCAAAACCTTTTTTTCATCATTGGCAAGACTAGGCTTCCCATTGAGATTTAATATACTTGAGTTGTTCACTTGCTGGGTTGTTTTGGGCAAACAAAGGACAAACATGCACTAATTTTCTCTCCACTCACATTGTGATTTACTAAGTTTCCTAGGATTTTCTTTAAGTTTGTTTAAATTCTCAGCAGTCTTTAAATAACCATTATCTAAAAAACTTCAGTTCATATTTAATTGCATATAGGACAAGCTAGATTGGTAGAGTAACTGGGAAGTTTGGGTAGAAATTATTTTTATTTTTTCACTCAAGTATTTCTTTCAGCGTTGGATACTTTTGTTCCAGAAAACATTTTTTTTTTTTTTTTTTAAATCATGTATCTTCTCTTCCACCACCAGAGGGATTTTCAAAACAAGACACAATGAGAGGAACTTTCTAGTGAGCTCTTCCTTCTGCTTCCTTTCATTTTTATAAATTCAGGGACCTTTCACTGTCCAGCCTTTTGCTTGAGAAGCTGTAAAAGGTACAGAGGAATGAGTATGTACAAGGAAGTATTTTATTATTTATTTTCCCTTATGAATTGTCATTGCAAATGTAATTATGTCCTCAGAAATTTCACATCATTTCACTTGGTATTTGTTCTTGTGTAGCACTGATCAGTTGTAATTTATTCCATATTTATATGTTTAAATTTTCTTCACTAAATGGAAAGCTGCTTTAGACCAACTTCCAATTTACTTTATTCCTGTACATTATCTCACAAGGGATGGATATAAAGTAGTTGTTCCACAAATATCCAATGAATCACTTATTTTCTGCTACTCTTACTTTAAAATAGCTAGCTACTTAGTCTACCACAAACAACATTCATACATAACACTGATTCCATGGGGAAAATATGTTACAAGTTTGAAAATGACTTAGAAAAATTCAGTATCACTTAAACTGTGACTTGGGATTGCTCTTCAAGTACCAGGCATTTGCTGTTAATAATTTAAATGTAAAATATTTGATACGAAAGAGAAAAAAAATGGCATAGCAAGAAATCAGTGCAACTTCTGCATTTGCATTCACTATAATTTGAATAATGATAATTCCTAAAATGTACCAAAGTACTTCCTATCTGCTGAACATCCTTCTGAGTGTTTTACATGGAAATATTTTTAGTAAATCCTCACAAAGTCCTTGTGAATTCGGTCCTGACTCGAAGAACTAATGTTCTATCATTTCTGTGAGTCAAGTAACTCACTAAATCATTTGACTTCAGAATATCAATCTTAATTCTACTGCAGAAATCTTTTTTTTAATTTTGAAGAGTTATAACAGCTCTCTAAATATTGGAAAAGTTCATAACCTTCTGAATTATATTTTTTCCAATTTACTAGTATTTAACAATGGGCTTATCCCATTCCTCCTCTATCTGCCTGCTCTCTCCCACATATTACCCTCTTGCTTTTCTTTCTTCATCTAAAATATACATTAAATATATGTAGATACCTGCATTATGTGTATGTGTGTTTGTAAATCTCTCTCTCCACTCCCTCCGCCTCCCTCAACCTCTCCATCTCCTCTTTTCCTCCCTCCTTCTTCCTTTCGGGAACTTTAGTTCACATACATACATGATTTTTTTTCTTTTTTTTTTGAAAACTGTAAATTATAATATTAATTTATTTGATCCCCTCTGCCATCTCCAAGTGGTTAACTTTTTCATTTCCTTGAGGTTTCTTCCAAAGGGCTAGCTTTTAATTCATTTGTTTTACTGTTCAGTACAAGGTATTCTAGCTCCTTCTGGGTGTTCAGTAACTTGGCAGTCTTCCATCTAGCTTCCTCAGGCAATATCAAAAGAAAACTCCTGGAGGAGTAATAGTGATTAAATGTCCAGGCTACATGTACATTTTCTCATGTCCACAGCACTCTGGAGAAATTAATTAAGCTTCACAGTACCCCTCTGTGATATTATTATTATCTGCATTTTACCTGTGCAAATCTCAACACAGACACTAAGGTTTTTGCTCAAAGTCAAAGAAAAGTGTTAGTTTCTTACTGAGATTAACATTTAATTATTATTGTTTAAAGTCAATATTGGTTTTTTGCTACTGTATCTCAGTGGTGTTCTCTCTTTCTCTCTGAATAAAACTAACATAATCTCATTATTATGTTATTAAAAGCTTTTTTCATAACATGATGTTTATGAAAGTAGTAAATATATGTATTCGTAGAGTTTTTTATTACTTCAATACCATTACCTTATAATTTACAAATTACTTACCTTTTATTTCTCCAGTTTTCCTTATTAAAGTTATTCATTCAATTTTTGTATAATTGAGTTTTATCCTTATTTTTAATTGTGCAGTCTACATTTATAAATACTGCATACCCTAATTAGCAGGATTTTAATTTTTCTTTAATTTTAAGTGTTTATTTTCAGTTGGTTAACATACGGTATTATATTAGTTTTAAGTATACAGAGCAGTGATTCAGCACTTCCATATACAACACCTGGTGCTCATCATGACAAGTACTCTCCTTAATTCCCATCACCTATTTTCACTTCCCCACCCACTTCCCCTCCAGTAACCATCAGTTTCTTCTCTATAGTGAAAAGTCTGTTTCTTGATTTGTCTCTTTTTCTTTACCATGCTCATTTGTTTAATAAATTCTGTATATGAGAAAAATTATATGGCATTTGTCTTTCTCTGGCAGAGTTATTTTCCTTAGCATTACACTTTCTAGCTGCATCCATGTTGTTGCAAATGGCAAGATTTCCATCTTTTTATGGCTGAATAGTATTCCATTGTATATATACACCACTTCTTTATCCACTTATCTATCAGTGGACATGGGCTGCTTCTGTAATTATAAATAATGCTGCTATAAACATAGGGGTGCATGTATCTCTTTGAATTAGTGTTTTTGTATTTTGGGGGTAAATAGTAGCACAATTACTGGATAATAGTTTTATTTTTAACTTTTTAAGGAAGGTCCATGATGTGGCTGCAGAAGCTGACATTTCTACCAAGAGTGCAAGAGGGCTTCTTTTTTTCCATATCCTCATCAACACTTGTTTCTTGTGTTTTTTATTTTAACCATTTTGACAGGTGTGAGGTGATATCTCACTGTCGTTTTGATTTTCATTTCCCTGATGATGAGTGATGTTGAGCATCTTTTAAAATGAGATCCTTTAAAATGAGATAGCAGCACTGATTTGGTACCCCAACAGAGTAGCATCAGGTATCTGTAATGGGCACTTTCTATTTCATGTCAGTCACAAAGGAAATAAAAACTAATAATGCTAATCCAACTGCATGAATTTTTTATTAATTGTTATTGTTTTAATAACTATAGATATCTAATATGGTTTCAAATCAGGAACATGACGCCTCAAGCTTTGTTCTTCTTTCTCAGGATTGCTTTGTGTATTTGGGATTTTTGTGATTCTATACCATTTTTACATTGTTTTGTCTATTTCTCTGAAAAGGGGCATTAGTATTTCTTTTGAAATGCTTATTTAATCATTTATTTGCTAGAGAGAGCAAGAGAGCACACACAAGTGGGGGTGGGACAGAGGGAGAGAATTCTCAAGCAGACTCCCCACTGAGCACAGAGCCTGAAGCAGGGCTCTATTCCAGGACCCTGAGATGATGACCTAAGCCAAAATCAAGAGGTGAATGCTCAACTGACTGATCCACCCAGGTGCTCCAACCATTGAGATTTTGATAGACATCTGTAGCTTGCTCTGGGTAATGTGGACATTTTAACAATACTAATTTGTTTAATCCATGAACTTGGACTATCTTTTCATTTATTTGTATACTCTTCACTTTCTTTCATGTAGTTTTCACTATACAGGTCCTTTATTTGGTGAAATTTATTCTGAGGTATTTTATTTTTTTGATGCAGCTGTAATGGAGATTATTTTCTTAATTTCTCTTTATGACAGTTCGTTGTTGGTGTATAAAAATAACACGGGGCGCCTGGGTGGCTCAGTGGGTTAAAGCCTCTGCCCTCAATCTCGGGTGGTGATTTCAAGGTCCTGGGATCAAGCCCTGCATGGGCTCTCTGCTCCGTGGGGAACCTGCTTCCTCCTCTCTCTCTCTCTACCTGCCTCTCTGCCTACTTGTGATCTCTATCTGTCAAATAAATAAATAAAATCTTAAAACAAAAAAAAAACACACAAAAGATTTGTTAGTATTGATTTTTGTATCCTGCAATTTTACTAAATTTGTTTTTAGTTCTAAGAGATTCTGGTGGAATCTTTGGGGTTTTCTATACATAGAATTATGTCATCAACAATTATTGACAGTTTTACTTCTTCCTTTCAAATTGTATTACTTTTTATTTATTTTTCTTACCTAATTGCTCTGGCTAGGATAAAGTTTTATCAAAAAATGAATGTTGGGGACGCCTGGGTGGCTCAGTGGGTTAAAGCCTCTGCCTTCAGCTCAGGTCATGATCTCAGAGTCCTGAGATTGAGCCCCAGGTCGAGCTCTCTGCTCAGCGGAGAGCCTGCTTCCCTCTCTCTCTTTGCCTCTCTCTCTGCCTGCTTATCATCTCTCTCTGTCAAATAAATAAATAAAATATTGTTTAAAAAATGGATGTTGAATTTTGGGAAATGCTTTTGCTACAGCTATTGAGATGATTATATGATTTTTAGCTTTCATTTTGTTAGTGTTGTGTGTCACAATAATTAATTTGCAGATGCTAAACAATCTTTGCATCCTGGGAATAAATCCTAGTTGATCATGATGTATGATCTTTTTTAATGTATTGTTAAATTTAGTCTGTTAATATTTTGTGAGGATTTTTATCTCTGTGTTCATGAGGGATATTGCCCTATAATTTATTTGTTTATTTGTTTGTTTGTTTTTGGTTTATTTTTCTCGTTTCAGAATCAGTGTAAGGCTATCCATGTAAAATGAGTTTGGAAATATTTCCTTTTCTTCTGTATTTTGGGAGAGTTTGAGAAGGATAGCTATTAAAGCTTCATTGAACATTTGGTAGAATTCACCAGTGAAGTTGTCTAGTCCTGAACTTTTATTTGTTGGGAGGTTTTTGATTACTGATTCAATCTCCTTGCATCTGTCTATTCAAATTTTTTATTTCATCATGATTCAGTCTTGAAAGAGTATATATTTCTAGGATTTTATTGATTTCTTCTAGGTTGTCCAATTTGTTTGCATATAATTGTTCATATAGATCTTATTATCCTTTGTATTTCTCTGGTATTAATTGTAACTTCCCTTCTTTCAATTTTGATTTTATTCATTTGAGCCCTCTCTCTTTTTTTCTTACTGAGCATAGCTTAAGGTTTATTAATTTTGCTTATCCTTCCAAAAAGCAAATTCTTAGTTTTATTGATCTTTTCTTCTTTTTCATCCTTAACTTATTTTCAGTCTGATCTTTATTACCTCCTTTTTCCTACTAACTTTAGGCTTTGTTTATTCCTGTTTTTCTAGTTCTCCTAGGTGTAAAGTGGAGATTTGACTAGATTTTTCTTATTTCTTGAGGTAGGCCTATATCACCCTATGAAGTTCCCTCTTTTTCTTTTTTTTTTCTTTTAATATTTATTTATTTATATGAGAGAAGACAGTGTATGAGCAGGAGGGTCAGATGAAGAGGGAGAGAGAGAGAATTTCCAGCAGACTCCATGCTGAGCATGGAACCCAACACAGGCCATGATCTCATGACCCTAAGATCAGGACCTGAGCTGAAACGGAGTCAGATGCTCTAACTGACTGCATCAAATAGACACCCCACTATGAAGTTCCTTCTTAGAACTGCTTTTGCTGCATCGCATAGATTTTGGTATATGGTATGCCCATTTTCATTTATTTTATTTTATTTTTTAATTTCTGCATTGACACATTGGTTGTTCAGTAGCATGCTATTTAATCTTCACATATTTTTTATTTATCCTTCTATTTTTGTGATTTCTATTATAGTTTTCAGTTTATTTTTTACTTCCAAGTTTTTTATTTAAATTTAACTTTGTTAATATGTAATGTAGTATTGATTTCAAAGGTGGAATTTAGTGATTCATCACGTACATATAACACCCAATGCTCATTACAACCAGTGCCCTTCTTAATATCCATCACCCATTTAGCCCATCCCCCACCCAACTTCACTTGGACAACCCTCAGTAGCTTCTCTATAGTTAAGAGTCTCTTACACTTTGCCTCTCTCTCTGTTTCAATCTTGTTTTATTTTTCCTTCCCCTCCTCTATGTTTCTCTGTTTGGTTTCTTAAATTCTACATATGAGTGAAATCATTTGGTATTCACCTTTCTCTGACTGACTTATTTCACTTAGTATAATGCACTCTAACTCCACCCACATTATTGTGGTGGTAAGATTTCATTATTTTTGATGGCTGAGTAATATATACCACATCTTCTTTATCCATTTATCAATCCATGGACATTTGGGCTCTTTCCGTAATTTGGCTACTATTGATAATGCTACTATAAACATTGGGGTGCATGTATCCCTTTGAATCAGTATTTTTGTATCCTTTGAGTAATTACCTAGTAGTGCCATTGTTGGGTCATAGAGTAGTTCTATTTTTCATTTTTTGAGGAACCTCCATACTCTTTTCCAGAGTGGCTGCACCAGTTCGCATTCCTACCAACAGTGTAAGAGGGTTTCCTTCTCTCCCCATCCTCGCCAACATTTATTTTTTCCTAAATTGTTAATTTTAGCCATTCTGACTGGTGTGAGGTGGCATCTCATTGTGGTTTTGATTTGTATTTCCCTGATGATGACTGATGTTGAGCATTCTTTCATGTGTATGTTAGCTTACAAATTCTTTTATTTGTATTTCTTCTTTGGAGAAATGTCTGTTCTGTTTTCTGAGTGTTTCTTAACTGGATTACTAATTTTGGGGTGTTAAGTTTGGTAAGGTCTTTATTTATTTTGGATACTAGCCCTTTATCTAATATGTCATTTGTAAATATCTTCTCCCATTCCAGAGTTTCCTTTTAGTTTTAATGATTGTTACCTTTACTGTGCCAAAGCTTTTTATCTTGAACTCCTAATAGTGCATTTTTGCTTTTTTTCCCCCCTTGTCTCCAGACATGTGTCTAGTAAGAAAGAAGTTGCTACAGCTGAGGTCAAAGAGGTTGCTGCCCATGGTCTCCTCTAGAGTTTTGATGGTTTCCTGTCTAACATTTAGGTCTTTCATCCATTTTAAATTTATTTTTGTGTATGGCGTAAGAAAGAGATTTCCAGTCCTGCCATTGTGTTTGAAAAGATACTTGATATGCTTTCAGTCTTAAAATTTATTGAGATTTGTTTTGTATCCTAATCTATAATCTATCCTGGAGAATGTATTGTGTGCACTTAAGAAAAATGGGTTTTCTATTACTCTTGAGTGGAATGTTCTGTATATATATCTATTAAATCCATTAGGTTTAATGTGTCATTTAAAGCCAATGTTCTCCTATTGATTTTCTGTCCAGATGATCCATTCATACAAGTGGGTGTTAAAGTCCTCTGCTATTGTTCTATTGTTGTTGATTTCTCCCTTAGGTCTGTTAATATTCAGTTTATATATTTAGATGCCTCTATGTTGAATGCATAAATATTTGCAAATGTCATATCTTCTTGCTGGATTGACTCCTTTATGATTATGGAATGCCCATCTTTGTCTTTTATTACACTCAGTTTTTAAAGTCTGTTTCATCTGCTATAAACTTAATTGTACCAGCTTTCTCTTGGTTTCCATTTGCATGAAATATCTTTTTCCATCCCTTCACTTTCTGTCTGTGTGTCTTTACAAACAGGGTAAGTCTTGTATGCACAATGTAGATAGGCACTTTTTTTTTTTTTTAACCAATTAGCCTCTCTCTGTCTTTTGATGGGAGAGTTAATCCATTTACATTTAAAGTAATTATAGATAGGTATGTACTTATCTCCTTGTAGTTAATTGTTTTGTGGCTGTGTAGTTCCCCTCTGTTCCTTTTTTCTGTTGCTCTCTTGTGGTTTGATGTCTTTTTTTAATGCTATGTTTAGATTCTATTCCCATTTTCTTTTGAACGTATCTAGTATAAGTTTTTGCTTTGTTGTTACCATGACGCTTACATATATCAGCCTATAAATACATAGAGCCTATATCTACATATATATGCATCAGTCTATTTTAAGTTGATTGAAAGTTAAGTTTGAACATTTTCTAAAGCCTACATTTCTACTTCCCCCCTCACATTTTGTGTTGTTGATGTCACTTTTTTTTAAAGATTTTATTTATTTGTTAGAGAAAGAGAGAACATGAGCAGGGAGGAAGGGCAGAAGGCAGAGAGAGAAGCAGATTCCCTGCTGTGCAGGGATCCCAATGCCAGGCTGGCTCCCAAGACCCTGGCTGGGATAATGACCTGAGCAAAAGACAAAAACCACCCAGGTGCCTCTTGATGTCATATTTTTACATATTTATTTTGCTTATCCCTTAACTAATTGTTGTAGTTATAGTTATTATAGTTATATAGTTATTTTTGTAAACTTCCATGCTAGCTTTATAAGTGCCTAGTCCATTATCCTTACTATATATTTTCTTTTACCAGAAAGATTTGTACTTTTTGTATTTATGTTTACTTGTTACTAATTAGTACCCTTTCTTTTCAGCTTAAAAAGTACCTGTAATTTTTCTTATAAGGTTAGTTTAGTGGTGGTTGGTGAGCTTCCTTAGCTTTTGCTTATCTGGGGAACTCTTTATTTTTCCTTTAATTCTGAACAATAACTTTGACAGGTAGACTATTCTTGGTTGGAAATTTTTTGCTTTCAGCAGTTTGACTATATCATGCCACTCTCTCTGGGCTGAAAAATTTCTGCTGAAAAATCTGCGAATAGTCTTGTGAGACTTCCCTTGTTGATAAGAAGTAGGTGTTTGGGGGGTTTTTTGTGTGTGTTTCTTTTGCAACTTTTAAGATTCTTTATCTTTAACATTTGACACTGTAATTATTTATTTTTTTTTAAGATTTTATTTATTTATTTGACAGAGAGAGATCACAAGTAGACGGAGAGGCAGGCAGAGAGAGAGAGAGAGAGGGAAACAGGCTCCCTGCTGAGCAGAGAGCCCGATGCGGGCCTCGATCCCAGGACCGTGAGATCATGACCTGAACCGAAGGCAGCGGCTTAACCCACTGAGCCACCCAGGCGCCCAATTGACACTGTAATTATAATGCATCTTGCTGTAGATATCTTTGGGTTCATCTTATTTGGAACTCTCTAGGCTTTCTGGATCTAGAAATTTCTGTTTTCTATCTCTTTGTTGAAGTTCACTTTGCATTCATCCATTCTTCTCCCAAGATTGGTGAGCAAATTTATGACCATTACTGTGAACTCTCTATCAGGTAAATCACTTATCTCGGTTCCTTAATTTTGGTCCCCACACTTCCTCAACTGGGGTTTTATCTTATTCTTCTCATTTGGAACATATTCCTATGTTTCTTTATTTTTGCTTGACTCTGTTTTGTTTTTATATATTATGTAAAACAATCTTAAAGGAGTGGTCATAGGAAGACTGAGGGTGTGTTTCCATGTATTGTCTATATGGACAATATAGCCTACCAAAACCTGTCTCTCAGTTGTTTCAGTTCTTGAGGCCCCGAAATGCAGACTCCTTGTCCACAAATCCAGGTGTTCAAAGGGCATTTCCTCCTGTGTACCCACCAGTTTTGTTGGGCCACAATGGAGCACTGGGTTGGGACATGCCTTCATGCCACCTTTGGCAGGACTAGGCTATGGGGCAGCACCATGTCAGGGAAAGCCCACCTACCAGGTTTGGTGGGGCAAGGACGCAGGAGAGCACAGGGCCAGGGAAAGGAGTGCTAGCAAGGTAGAGAGAGAAATAGTGCAAAAATGGCACCCTCCAACAAAACCAACCCTGGACAAAATTCCAATGGACCATGCCTCTCTGGCAGATGCTCTAATATTAGCTAAAGAATCTCCTTCACATACGGTGTAGTTTTTTAAAAAACTTTTTAACCTTCTTTTACACAGGATCCCAGAGTGAGTGAGTCTGTATGTGAGCCCTTTGAGATTAGAGTCTTGGTTTCCTTTGCATCTCCTGACATAGACCCATCAGTTTTCAAATCCAGACATTTTGAGGGCTAGTCCCTCTGGTGCAGGTCCCAAGGACTGGGGTGACTGATGGGGGCTTGAACCTTTCATTCCTCAGGGATGCACTTGTTATTGTGAGATTCCTCCCACTTACAGGTTGCTGCCCAAGGGGTTAGTTTTGAGCAAGATTGTAGTTCTGCCTCTCCTACTTTTCTCAATGTGACCTTCTTATCCTTTTGTGTGGAGGAGCTATGCAAGTAGTTTTAGAGAGACACATTCAGGTCTTTTTCAGAGGAATTGTTCTATATGTAGCTATACTTTTGGTGTGTTCATGGAAGGAGGTGAGTTCAGAGTTGTTTTCCTACACCACTGTCTTGAATAGCCCCCACTCCTGATTTGTATATTCTTTGTTCAGTGTTTTGGAACTTTATATTACCTCTGTTTTTATTGTTTAATTTCCCAAGCCATTCATCTAATAAATTTACTTGTACTGTTAGGTTGTCATAATCAGTTTATTGTCTTGAGAGCACTTTATCTAATCTTAATGGAGGAGAATTAGGGCTCCAGCTGACAAAGCTTAATGCTTCTAAATGATCTGCATTTTCTATCACATGACTACCCCCAATTAACTATAGTGTTAATGCCATTTGTTTTTTATGATAAACAAGAAAATGCTTGTCAGAAAAGGAAATTAGCACTATACCCAATAGCTTCAAATTGATGCCAACACAACACAAGAGTTTACAGTCTGGAAAATACAAGTCAAATTTTCAATATTAAGATTTAATTATCTACTTTTTTTCAAAATTACATTTCTGGTCAATGAAATGTCTTCTCCACACAGGGAATCCACATTTTAAACTATTTAAAAATACCATTTAGAATCCAACACTATTCCACTATTGCATTTCATTTTGAATAAGATTTGAAAAACATGTACTTATTTCAGAAAGGTAATATAAAATAGACTATCGCTATGAAATCAATCTTAGATCCCAAAAATCATATGTTGCAAAATAATACAATGGTATTAGTATAAAAATAAAAACCAAGTTTTGAATCTATTATTTTTTATTATATATATGGGCTGATGATAGACATTTTTTTTTAAAAAAGCCAATTTCCAAACTAGGGAGGAAAATTATGCCATTTCTACTGAATTATTAAGTATTTTAGGAGAAGTATGTAACAACCTCCAAGGAAAATCCTTGGAGTTTAAGGACTCAATCATTCCCTTTGTTAGTTTAATTCAATAGAAAATATCTTGTTCACATGCTAATAGAGTTGGAAAGAAGCCACGGAAAATTATGATTACCCGATAAAAGAAATCCTTTATGTTGCTTGCTCTTAATTTCATATCTGTAGCAGTGCAACCCATTAATTATAGTCAGTTTTGTTGAAAAATCACATACAGTCCACAATTTATCTCTTTGACAAATTGTTGCTAGGTATTTCATATGCTTCCCTAACACAGTATATGAAAAACTCACTGTGAATGAGATTATTATTTAAAGTAATTATATCTTTTTGTAGTTTTAATTTGGACTCAATATATATTCTAAATTAAGAAAAATTTCAGATTTAATAGCACATGAGGCTTCTTCATACTCTCTCTCTCTCTCTCTCTCTTTTTTTTTTTTTTTTTGGTTTAAAAATACCTGAAGAATGACAGTAAACAAATAATTTAAGTAGCACAGTCATTTTGTCTTTAATTCTTTATTTCTTGATTTGGTCATAACTTAAACTGGGGAGTAAAGTGAGTTTTAATGAGCCATTTTCCCTTCAAGCCCATCTTCATTGGTTCTTGTCTTTATCCTTGTCATGTAGCATCATTATGTTGTCCAGTATTATTTTTCATTAAAATTAATGTCATGCATCAATTATCAAATCACTTTTTTTCTCTACAGCTTTTGCTCTAATTTAATGAGTACTAGGATTATCTTTAACCACCTTATTATCTTAACTATACAAGTAAAGGTATAGGAAAAAGAAGAATTCAAAATAGTAAAGACTAAAAACTTACTGGTGGATGAACAGTGCTCTCTCTTCTAAAATATTAATGAATATTAACTACACATCTGAACAACAATGTCACTGTCTCTTTATATATGTATCCTCTCTAGCTACCTCTCTGTTTTAGTCCATGAGACTGTTATAACAAAAATAGCATAGAATGGGGGAGCTTGTAAACAACAGAAATGTATTTCTCACAGTTCTAGAGATTAGAAAATCCAAGATCAAGTCACTGGTAAGTTTGATGTCTGGTGAGAGCATTCTTCCAAGTTGTAGACTGTCACCTTTTTGTTATGCTCTCATGTGGAAGAAGGTGCAAGGGAGCTTTCTGAGGTCTGTTATAAGGAGACCAATCTCATGAATGATGACTCTCTTTATCACCTAATCAATTTCCAAAGGCCCTTCTTTCCAATGCCACCACTTTGGGGATTAGAATTTTAATATATGAATTGGTGTGGGGGAAACACAAACTTTCAGACTACTGTACTCCTCCTTGCTTTCTTATTGCTTTCCCTGCTCTTCCTAAAATTATCTTGATTGTTGGCCCAAATTATAATCATTTACTAAATACCAAAAATGCATTTTAAGCCAAGGAGGAAGTGGAAATAAAGTACTGGTTAATATCACTGGCCTAGCCCATGTAAAAAAATACTTACATAATCATTATTAATTTCTCATAACAGGAAGTAGCAGCCTGCACACTCCAAACAATCATACACAGGTTGTAGTTTCATATTTCTTGTCCTTTCATGCCTAAGTCCTACTTCATAAGTTAAAACTTAGTAAGAACTAAACATTTTATGAGTTGAAATCAAAATTACCTTAAACTTTACAATTTACATTACAGCTAATTGGAAAGAAATATTTTGGAACATTTTATCTTTGTTCTAAATTGGGTATGAAATTTTAAGGTCCTGTATTTTGATGTTACAGAAGTAACTAAAAGTAGCCATCAGTCGATTTTCCTTTTCATATATACAAAAGAAAAAAAATGTATTTTAGTTGTATTAGAACCTAGTTTGTATCAATATTTTATGCAAAAATAATTTTGATTTCATGGATTTGGATGTAATCAGCTTCTGTTTGACTACTATGGCATGAGTTAAGGAACTAATTAACATTCACACGTTTCCTTTAGAGTTAATCTTACTTTAGATAGTGTTACTTATATACCATATCTACCACCAGATATACACATATATCAAAACCTTTACCTATTTACAGGACCTTCCTGTTGCTGTAAATGAAATAGCAATTCTTCTATCCACAGCCAGTCCTTCCGCTAGTACATTAAATACCACTTCCTCTAGTTTGCTCCAGCCACTCTTCCCTTTCTCATGCACAATTACATTTTCTCATTGGGGTAATCCCATGATTGTACAAACATGGATTCATTTTCCCTTCATAAAAAAGAAAAGAGAAAAGTTATTTGACCCTGTTTCCCTGATAGTTATCACCCTGTCTCTTTGCTTCTCTTTGCCACAAAATTTCTCAACAGAGTTGGTCATTTTGGTTTATCTCTGATTTGCCTTTTCTCATAGTCCCTTAAACCTGTTGTTTCAAACAAATTTTCACTACCACTGTGGTACTAAAACTTCTCTTGTCAAAGTCAAAAATATCCTCCCCATTGTTATGTCTATTAGTAGATTCTCTGTACACGTCTTGCTTGACAAAATAGCCATATGTAACTCAGTATTAAATACTCACTTCTTGTCTTTATTCCAGAACACTACACTCTGGGTTTTCCTTCTACCACAGTTTTCTCTGCCTCTACCCAATCACTTACTGTTAGTGGTCCTTTGTCCTCTTCTCTTCTCTAACTCACTACCTCAGTGACTTCATCTGGTTGTATATTTTAAATACCACCCATGTGTCAACCTTGTATTTACACTGGCATGCCCTATTAAACCTCCAGACACTCAGCTTCCTTCTAGATTACTTCCACTTGGATACTTAACAGACTTCCCAAACTCACCTGAGTTCATTTCTTACCAAACTGCTTTACCTATAGTTTTCTCCATCTCAGGTGACGGAAATTTCGATCTTTAGTTGCTCAGATCAAAATTATTGCTTAGATCTTTGATTAACCTATGTCTTTCATCTATCAGCAAATCCTCCAGTTCTACTTTGAAAATATACCCACAATCCAACCACCTACCCTGTAAACACTCTACTCAACCCATCAACTTCAATCACCTAACTGATTTCTCTGCTTCCACCCTCTGCCTCTCTCAATATAAAGCCAAATGGATCCTTTCAAAATGTAAGTTATACTGTGGTCTCCACCCTCCTTCAAACACTCAGGCATACTCTTTCCTTAGAGTCTTTCCCCATTATGGGTATGCTAACCACCTCATCTTTTTCAAGTCTTAGCTCTGATGTCATTCTTCAAAGAGACCTACTTTAACCACTATACTAAAAATTGCAATCCATTCACCTTTCCACAGTTTCCCCATTCTCTGTTTTTGTGCATAGTACTTGCTGCCTTCTTATATGTTATAAAATGTCATTTGTTTATACTGCATTGTCTGCCTCCCTTAACTAGAATAAAGCTCCACATAGACTAATATTTTCCTTTATTCTTTCTTTCTCCAAGTTTTTGGGCGGAGGAAGTTTGGGAGGCTCTCTTTTGTTCACCGCTATGTGAGCAATACCTAGAACAAAGTGGCTGGTAGTTCAATTCATATCTTTGGAATAACAAAGTTGGTGTTCTTAATATGTGCCTTGCAGTATGTTGTGTTGATTACCTGATTTAATTTTTCCAATAATTCCATGAGATGGTTATCACTATGTTCACTCTGGTAGAGATGATAGAACTGAGTCTGTGATTTTAAATAATGTGTCCAAAGTTAAACAGTCAACAATAGCAAAGATTAGATTTAAACCCTACTTGTTTTACTCCAAAGTCTGTGCTTCTAATCTCTATTCCCTCCCCTCTTCAGCAACAGCTCATTATTGCCTGTAAAGCTTGTACAGCAAAATACGTTGTACTCTGAAAACAAGGTTTCTGATGATACTCATGGAGAATAATAGCCCTACTTCTTGACAAGAATAGAAAGGCATTGTTGTGGACATTTGATGTTTAGAATTTATCTTATACTATAATGAAATATATAAACTAAGCCATTTGCTGCCATCATGAGTTTGAGATATGACATGTCAAATCTAATTTACTCACAAGAACTGGCAAATATAGATTGAAATGCTTGAGAGAAATGTACTGAACTGTTTTGACCCATTGGTGACACAGAGATAGAATAGTTTCTTAGGAAATAGGCAAAGCAGATATTCTGTCACTATTGGCAAGGGAATTAATGAGAAAATTAATAGTTGCCATTTTTAATTAAGAAATCTGTAATATTAGTGTTCACTTTTCTTACCCTCTGTGTTGTTATTTCCTCCAGTCTGTGCAGGGGTTCTATATGCTTAAGTTAATGATTATTAATACATTACTAGATTTTTACATTTGTAACTAATAACTACATTTTACAGATACATTTACAATGAGTTATGTTTTGTTACACATTAACAAATGGTTAATGTGACCTGCATGTTACTCACAAAAGTATGCCATCTGAATGTTTTAAATTACTAACATGAGTCTCTTGTTTTGGCCTGTTAGATTTTATATGTTCAGGGAAATACAAAACAAAACCAACACACTTTATGATTTTTAAAATCTTTACTTAGAAATGAATCATTTTAATGCTCATTTAAATTATGAGATATCTGTTTTATTATTATCATTACTGTTTTTACTTATGCTACTATTATTTTATAGCTTATGAATAAGGACTTATTTGAGATGAATGGTTAGGTCAGAAAATTCAAGATAATGATAAAAGAGGCACTTCTATACTACTGATCTAGACATCAGATTTTAGGTTTTTGCCATATTGACACATTCCGTCTCCCTACCACCACACACACTCATACAGACTCATACACACACAGAGACTTTATTTGCTTGTTTATTTATTTTGCTGAAATATTGAGAAAGAAGATATACATATCACTCTATCTCACCCCTAAATATATAAGTATCTCCTAATGATTAGAAACTTTCACTATATAACCATATATCATTATCACACTAATAGAATAAACATTCATTAACAAAAGTCATCTAGTATGCCACTCATTTCCAATGCCCCCAATTGGACAAAATGGTCTTTTATACATTTTTTTTTCACCTAATATCTAATTAAATTTCACTCATTGCATTTAGTCGTTATTTCTCTTCTATCTCTTGTATTCTGAAATAGTCCCATTGTTTTTATTGTTTTTCATGATTCTGAAGTTTGGCAAACTCAAGACCAGTTCCCTCATGGCTCAAACTATACTAACCTGTATTGATCAGCTATTATTATATGACTTATCTAATAAAATCCCCAACATAGGCCTATTAGATATTTTTCTTTTTCTTTTTTTTCCTATAATGAAATAGAGTCTTAGAAAGGTTAAGCAAATTTCCAAATTTGTATATTTGGCAAGTTGTGAAGTCAGATTTTGAAATATATATATGTATATTAATGCAAGATTCCTGCATCCTGAGCAAACTATATTCCAGTGTTTTTTTTATTTAAAAAAAAATTATAACAGTTGTTGAAGATGGTAAGATGGTAAGGAAAGTGGGAGCCATGGCAATAGGTATAATAGGGACCACTGGAATAGGGTTTTGCAGTGAGGGAATGAGACTAGGCTGAATTCTAAGTACATCATGAGCAAGGAGAAATTTATATCCAAGAAACAGAGTCGGGGGACAGTGGATGGAAGGATACTGAGGGAAAACTGCATGGGTAGAGGGTATTCTGGCCAAAGCAACCTAATGGAAAGGCAGGCTAGGGTGATCAGATGTCACCTGGGAATGGTAGAGGATGAGGAACCCAGTCAGACATCAAGAGTATCAGATATTGAGGATGGGGGTTCTCGTTACAATGACATAGCAGAATTCTTACTAAAACTGGGTTTTACAAGAAAGTACACAGATGAATCTAGAAGAAGGTTCATGGGTCTGACCAAAGTTGGGTCAGGCAAAGAATTTTAGTCAATTTGTAGTTTTGATTTATTTGTTGTCTAATATTGAGAAAATTTCATATGCATTCTATCTTACACACCATATATGGTGAAATCATCCCTTAAAAAATACTGGTGGTAAAAAATAAAATAAAAAAAAAATACTGGTGGTGTTTAGAAAGCTAAAAACTGGCAATCAAAGGGAAGGAACATTGAGACAGAAATAGTTCTAGGGCCTCAGTAGATGTTTCTTTTCTTTATTATTAAATAGTGCCAAAGCTGACAAAGCAAGAATGCATCGAGGAAAAAAGCATTAAGAAAAGCCTAGATAAGATAGTTTTGCTAGATCAAGGACAGAACATGTAAAATTGTTATCTTTGATAAATATTTGCTCTTCTCTCATTTATTCTCCCTACGGAATCCAACTCCAACAGAATCTATCTACTGAATATTTGGCATATTAGTATTTTTAATGTGGTTGTTACCAAGGTCAAAGAAGTCACTCTGATTCCAGTTTTCCTGGTGATTTTTCCAGCTTTTCACATATCAAAGCTTCCAGAATATCTCAGACAATAAACAAATCAAATAACAAGCATCTTGTTTGGGCAGGTGACACCCGCTATAGGTAAGGTATTGTATTGAGCTGAGCGGTTCTAGCCTAGTGTTGGCCATTAACCATGTGGAGACTGACCTTGTTCTAGTGTTAAAGGACTATGGGGTCAGAGATGAATTGGGGCTTGAATTAGATTTTGTAGAAAGTGTAACAATACAAACAATGAAAGTGAAGGATGAAAATGCATTCCAAACTGATTATTTCAGAATAGTAAAGCAGCTAAATTTCCCTGGAAGATTTGTCTCTCTTGCCTCCATACTATCTAATAGAAATATGGATAAATATGTATAAATTAAAATACGCAATTTCTACTAGAATATAATTATATTCTAAATATTATCTATCTAAAATTTAGACTGTGAGCTCCCCAGCCATCTTTTTTTTTTTTTTTGCTGCTTCTTCCTTTCCTTTCTTTCTCCTTCCTCCCTCCCTCCCTCTGTCCTTCCTTCTTTCCCTCTTTCCTTCCTTCCATTCATCCATCAATCCATTGATCCATCCATCTTTCTTTTGCTGATAAGAATCTCTGCTTGGTACATGGAATGTTTTAGTAAATGCTTGTTGAATAAATTAACCACATTCTTGATAGACACTGAGCCACATTATGAACTACCAATATCTCAGTTCAGAACTTGCTATATATGTGAATGGATATAATTCCTTGTGTTTATGAGTGATCCACATAGGTCTAGAATTCTTTAAAGTATAAATTTTTGGAAAATGATTAGTTTATAGGTGAGTTATGTAATATTTACCTTTTACCATAGATAACATTAATATCTTATAAAACATAATTTAGAAAGTACCACAAAATACCAATGTTGGTATAAAATAATGTGTTAATATCATCTCTTCCTAACCTGATGTATTAGTCAGAGTTCAGTTGGTAGCAAGGAAAACTCTCTAGCCATTTTAAGCAGAAAATGATTTAATATAGATTTTTTTTTAAGTGAAATTGCTGGAATCTCAAAAAGGCAGGTTCTAGATTGAGTCTTTGAGGAGACTATAAGAACAAGGACAAGAAGCAAACAGCCAAACTAGTGCTATCTCTGTCATAGCAGGAGGGTGGGGAATCAGGAAGTTGATGTCAGCATCAATAAAATCTTCCTTTCAAGGATTAGTGCGCTTGAAGTCATGACTGAACAATGGAGTTCCACTTGAGAAAAACCCAGTGCCCATGCTTACCTTCATGAACAGAAGTACAAGGAAGATGGCTTCTATGTCTCTCCCATTTCCAAATCTCACCTAAATGCACCTGATTGAATATATCTAGTCCACATCTGGAATACCAGCTACAAAAGAGTTTAAGACAAAGTAAACTCTTTCTTTTGTTCATTTGTTCTTTTAATTTTTAGTCCTGTAAGAGATATCATATGAAGGTTAGCATGAGTGGTAAGTACTAAGTCCCCCATACCTACTTCACCTATTTAGTTAAAGCCCAGCTGCTCTTGAAAACCTTTCTTCTTATTATTATTTCCTTTTACCCTTTTACTGTTTTTACCCACTCTCATTCTTTCTTTGCATTCTCTGGGGAACATGTTATGTCACTGACCTTTCTGTCTTAAATTTTAATCTCTTACTAGAAAATATAAATAACTTTCACTTGGTCTTCTAATCATACTTCCAATTCTCTTCTCCATGGTAGCTGCATATATTATTTATATATATTTTAAGATATCGAATGAAATTATTTTCCTTCACATCAAGTTTGATATAATTATCTTGATTATAAATCTGATTATTTGATTTTTTCCTTTTATTTTGATATCTGAATAATATATCAAGTTTAATGTGAATTTAGATAGAAATGCCTTCTGCTTCATTGAAAGATATTCAAATTATAAATCTTTTTTAAACAGAAAATAACACTGGTGCTAATCTTACAGATTTACATTTGCCTTTAAGAACTTTTGTTAATGCCTATTTTGTCTCAGGTTCTGTGTTAGGTAATAGGGCTGAAAAAATGAAATAGACAAGTTCCTTTCTCTATAAACTTTCAGAAAAATGGGAACAAGTACATATAAATAGGCCATCTCAATATGTACTCCTAGCATTTAAACCAAACAGGATTTGCTAAAAATGGGGGTACATTAAAGGCTGCCTAAGAAAATGGCACTGTAGATAAGTCTGAAAGATGAACAGAAATTTCAAGGTGAAGTAGTAAAACATCTGAATTACAACATGTAAAATGAAATAAAGTTTAGTTGTGTAATACTTTTCTCTTGCATTACTATGTAAAGGACCGTCACTGGAGGTCACCAAACCCATATACCTCATTGATATAAGAATTGTTAAGATAGCAATTCAAAGTAAAGGAACTAGGTCAGCTGTTGACTACCCAAGTATGAGTTTGAGTTCAGTTGAGAAGATCATTTTGAAAGCCAGCCTTTGTCACAGAGAAAGATGAATGTTCTAAATTCTTTACAACCTATGAAACTTAACACCACAAGGTTTCTTCCATATTGTATAGGGGAGACATCCTTTCTAAATGTGCAAGTTCTGTCTTCAAGCTCACTATGGAAGAGAAGAAAAATATACAGAAGAGGAGAAAAAAGCCTATAACCAATATTGGCAACAGCCTGAAGAATTATGGGAAAAAGTAAGATATTAAACCTGTTGCTCAAGGACAAACTAATGACCAACTTCCTAAATGTTAAGTTGGGTAGGGAAGTATGCAGCCCATAAATTAAGCCAGCTTTCCTTTTAATATGGCATGGGAGAAAATTCATCCCCTGTGTTTTATTCCATGCAGTGTGGACATGTGTTGATATGCAGTAACTTCTATCTGCTGCCTTGGTGAAGAGTTTTGTTGTGTAACACTTTCAAGCCTAACAGACAACAGATATCCAAGATTAAAGCACTGAAAAGCATAAACACCTTAAGAGCAAATGGCCAGACCCTTGTATCCCCAAATTACTTCAAAATCCAGACCAGAGTAATTTTACCTGAAGGTTCATCAGTCCAAGTAAGATACTAAGCCAACTATGCTACATCAGCAGCAACAGAAAAATCAAAGGACATCGGACAGTTACCGACCTCCCTTGTCCTGTCAGTCTTTTTGATGTCACATTAACCCACCACATTACACAGCCATTATAAAGCCATTCTGAAGAGCAGGAGAAGGATAACAATTTACATGTATCAAGCACTTAAACTGTAAGGAAATCTGTTTAATAGAAAGTAACTGAGTTATCTAGGTGATTATTTAAATTTTGGGTTAGACCAAATTTACCAAATTGAACTATAATTGGTTTTCCCCTACCAACTTGAAAAGGCATTCTTATTTTTGTTTGTCTTTTTTTTTTAAGATTTTATTTATTTATTTGACAGAGAGAGATCACAAGTAGACTGAGAGGCAGGCAGAGAGAGAGAGAGAGAGAGAGGGAAGCAGGCTAGGCTCCCTGCTGAGCAGAGAGCCCGATGCGGGACTCGATCCCAGGACCCTGAGATCATGACCTGAGCCGAAGGCAGCGGCTTAACCCACTGAGTCACCCAGGCACCCCTTATTTTTGTTTTTAAATCTAAATAACATTTCACTTAGAATCTTGCTCTTTCAGACAAAGCTTCCTTTCATTCTTGGTCACCTTGAGTTCACAGTTTAGACCCTGAGGATATCAGTGGTAGTGGATGTGAGTGGTACAGGCTTTTCTTCAAATTGTTTCTCAGTTTTTCATTTGAGGCCTATAGCATCACTGACTTGTACCCAGAGTCACAAATTTTACCTTCTAACCCCAACTTCTTCATCTGAGCTCAAATCTCTCCCATAGGCCAACAAAGGATTAGGACTCAAAGTTCCTCAGTAACTGTCTCTCCTATCTATCCCCTCAGACCTCTGCATATGATTTTTCTCTTTCATCTCTGTCCTCTCGCATATCCAGTCTACAGACTTAAAGACCATGAGTCATGTAGTAGACACACATGATGTCCTAACTAGGATTCATTTAGAATACTATGATATATGGTAGTACATCATTATATACTATATATATTTTTATTTATATAAAACTATATATATGTAAATATAACTATATTTACATTTATATAATATTGAAAAAATACATAATAATATATGTACATACTATATATAGATATATAGATATATATGTATGATAGTGATGATGATATATAAATCGCACTGCCTACCGCCACCTTTGTGGTTGCCAAAGCTGTAACCCTGAAATTCTGTTCAGCAGCTCAGCTGTAATCTGTGGGTACTTTTCTCCCCAATAAGAACATGCAAGAGAAGATGGCTGAATGAACAGCAAAGTTTTCCATTTGAGTAAAGCCTGTAAAATGGAAGCATTTTTTAGGCATTGCATTGAATATGAAGTGAAAAGGTATACATAAAATTTCCACACCCTTAGTGTCTTGAAATTTCCATTTCATTATGATTAGAATAAATGAGAGTCCTTCTGCCTCAGAAAAGAGTCTGCAAAATGGAAGAGCATACTAAAATGGGCCCCCCAAAAGATTAACTGTTCTGCTTAGAGTCAAGTATGTTTTCTTCTAATTTTATTTTCTTTATTTGACACAGAGAGAGAGATCACAAGGAGGCAGAGAGGCAGGCAGAAGGAGAGGGGAAAGCAGGCTCCCTGCTGAGCAGAGAGCCAACGAGGGGCTCCATCCCAGGACCCTGAGACCATGACCTGAGCCGAAGGCAGAGGCTTAACCCACTGAGACACCCAGGCACCCCTAGATTCCCTATGATTTATAACATTCTTTTTTGCATTAAATTCTACAAAAAACCTTGCCACTCTACGTACATTTTTTTGTCCTGTTCTTAAGTAGTTCTCATGCAAATATTTTATAAATATTTATACATATTAGACTCAAACATCAGATTCAATTAAATTCTACTATGAATGGTGATGCTGTTAAAAAACAAATCTCAACCCAGTAAATTTTTTAGTTTTTTTTTTTAACCAGTATAATTAACATATAGTGTTATATTAGTTTCAGGTGTTCAGTATACTGATTCAGCAATTCTGTATATTACCCAGTGCTCATCATGATAAGTGCACTTTTTAATCCCCATTACTCATTTCACTGATCCCCCCCCCCCACTCACCTATCCCTCTGGTAACCACCAGTTTGTTCTCTGTTGTTAAGAATCTGTTTCTTGGTTTGTCTCTTTCTCTTTTTTTTTTTTTCTTTACTCATTTACTTTATTCCTTAAATTCCACATATGAGTGAAATCCTATATTTGTCTTTCTCTGACTGACTTACTTTGCTTAGCATTATACTCTGTGGTTCCATCCATGTTGTTGTAAATGGCAAAATTTCATTTTTTATAACTGAATAATATTCTATTATACTATATTCCAATATTCCATTCTAACATATATATTCCATTCCATATATATAAATATAATGTGTGTATGTGTGTGGTGTGTATATATATAATATATATTTATTACATATACATATATACATAAATATATGTAAAATAAAATATTTATATACATATATACAAAAATATGTACATAATACATACATATATACATCAAAACATACAAAAATAAATGCATATATTTATGTTTTTATATATATATAATCTTTATCCATTCCTCTATAAATTTTAAACTCTGTGTTGGTTTTAACAATTCATGAAATGGGTAACATCTGATCTAGCAGATAAAAAGGAGCTTCAAGAAGCTGTACAAAATGAAAGAATTTATAGGCAATAGAAAACAGGAACTATAAGGAAGTTGTACTAGGCAAAAGAGTGGATTGGTTAAGAAAGGCCACTTTCCTTAGGGGATCTTAGGGGTTTCTCAAGCACATTACCTAACTAGTGCAGTTCAGGTAATTCCTGATTGACTGGTTTAAGATTCCATTTCTGGGAGAGCAGAAACTATACTTCTCAGTTTGGTGTTGGAGGGCTTAGTGCAAGCAACTCCATTTTGGACATGTCTTATTTTATTTTTAAGATTGATTGACTGATTGATTTAAAGACTTTGTTTATTTGACAGAGAGAGAGGGAACACAAGCAGGGGGAGCAGGAGAGGGAGAAGGAGGCTTCCTGCTGAGTAGGGAGTCCGAAATGGGCCTCGATCCCAGGACCCTGAGATCATGATCTGAGCAGAAGGCAGCTGCTTAATGACTGAACCCCCCAGGACCCTATTTATTTATTTTAAAGAGAGAGCACATGAATGAGGGAGGAGCAGAAGGAGAAAATCTTCAAGTAGCTCCCTACTGAGTGTAGACTTCAGTGCAGTGTTCAATCCCATGATTCATGAGATCATAATAGGAGCTGAAACCAAGAGTCAGAAGCTTAACTGACTGAGCCATCCAGACATCCCAGATGTATTTTTAACATACTCCTATGAAATAAGTATGAAACACTGTTATTGGAAACTTGGGTCAGTGTTGGTGTCCATATTTATCTTGGTATTAATGTATGACTGAATTTCCACATGTACATGAGAATTCATAAAGCGAATAATACCTATGCAGTGTACATTGATTTACACTGTCAATGTATTCCTGAAAAGTCAAGTATAAATCATGTTGGATTTTTTTAAGAACACTTCCAACTAAAAGTGAAGTTTGTATCATTTTAAAATTTTAAATATTTGTCATTTATGTAAATGGGCTAAAAATGTTTTCTTGATTAGTTTATGGGAAGGTTAAGAAGCTGATTTCAGAAGAGAATCTAAGTTCTAAATGAAGGGATAATTTAAGCTTCTATAATTAAAAAATATGTTTTTTAGTCAATTATGTGGTGATTGAAAGGCCATTTGGAAAAATGAAGGAGCTGTTTGTATGGATTTCCTTCCTCTCCCCTACCTCCTTCTCCTTCTCCTTTATAGATTATCTATGAAAAAGTAGAATTGTAGGGTTAGAAGGAAACTGATGGCTTGTCCAGTATACATCATAGCATAAAGAACTTTAGCCACTCCAAACAAGAAATAATAAATTTTTAAATGTTGTAATATAGAAATACTCATGATATAAGGGATTTTTAGGTTCTATATCCTTTGTGATTAGCCCACTGTACTTTTCTCAGACTTTTCTTATATTTCTCCATACCTAATTCTTTCAACTCCAAACTTTAATATAAAAGTGAAAAAAAGCTCTCAAAAATAGAAATCCTTTCTACTAAGAAAAAAATGTTTATAATTTCTGTATATGGCTGTTGTTTGGGGAAATAAAAATAAAAAAGGAATATCTTCCTAACCCAGAAAACCTATTTACAAAAGCAACAGATAAAGAAATCTGTTTTATGATTAAGTAAGCATTAAACAAGGACATAATATGCATCATAAGCAATCCACCAAAGAGATTGCAAAGGCAGAAAAACATTTTAACCTTTTATATAGTTAAGCAGATACAACCTGTTACATCCATGTTCTAAAGATAAATGACAAATAGTCCTCAGGTAAGATGACTAGACAGCATTATTGCCACAAATAATTCATCCTGGGGCGCCTGGGTGGCTCAGTGGGTTAAGCCGCTGCCTTCGGCTCAGGTCATGATCTCAGGGTCCTGGGATCGAGGCCCGCATCGGGCTCTCTGCTCAGCAGGGAGCCTGCTTCCCTCTCTCTCTCTCTCTCTCTCTGCCTGCCTCTCTGTCTACTTGTGATCTCTCTCTGTCAAATAAATAAAATCTTTAAAAAAAAATAATTCATCCTGAATTGATCTGATATTGGAGTGACTATCTGTGTTAGCTAACTGGTTTTATCCATAGGAAAGATAAATTTCTCATAAGTTTCTTATAAGAAAGATAAGTTTTGTAACTTGGAGGGAGGTCTCCATTGAAATTAGGATCCTCCCTTTCTACAGAATGGAAGCTAGGAGTGCCGTCTTCCTGATGATTATATTCCAAAGAGATGGTTTACAGATGTTTGGGAAAACTTTTATAAGTTTTGAGTCTGAGAAGAGGTTCCTTTGGCACATGAAAATATTTATATACACTTGAGAAAGACAGAAAGAATTGATGATTACAAGTTTTCTAAAGTGAAAACTTTAAGATAAAGGGAGGTGAGAGGGAGTCTTCTATTTTCAGCAGGGAGAACTAAGCCTCTATTTGTACTTACCTTTACACTGCCCCTTCAGTTTCTGGTAGACAGGGCTTCCACTTTATTAAGTTTGCTCTGCCCAATGCATACTACTGCTTTAATAGTAGGTAATAGGACAAGAAAAAAAAAAAATCTAAGAGTCAGGCTAAATGTTAAAGAAGGTTTAGGAAAAAAAGACTGGAATGTTATGAAACTCTTGATTTCAGTAATTTTTCTTTTTGTTTCTTTGAGCTGTAATTTCTAAATCGGTATGCTTTAATTTATATTAAATGGTTGTCATTAAACTGTCTTTATCCTGATTTCCTTATTTGCAATTCACATCCCCAGTCTTCCAGTAATCCCTACTCAAAATGTATACGCACTTTACTATGTGTAATCTATAGAAACAAGATCCAAGAGATGCTCCATGAACACGACTCTAGGGGCAAATAACCTTTAGAAAATTGGTGTGCAGTTGCTTTGGAAGAAAAAAAAAGAAGTCAGGGACGCTTGGGTGGCTCAGTCGGTTAAGCATCTGCCTCTGACTCAGGTCATGATCCTGGGGTCCCAGGATCAAGTACCTCATCAAGGTCCTTGCTCAGTGGGGATTCTGCTTCTCCCTCTGCCTGTCTCTCCCCCTGCTTATAACCACTCTCTTTCTCTCTCTGATAAATAAATAAAATCTTTTTTTTTTTATTTAAAAAAAATTTTTTTTTAATTTTATTTTTTAAATAAAATCTTTTTTAAAAAAGGTCATATTGAATAGGGCCATTAAATAATTTTACTGAGTTGGGTTCCACTTTTTTCCCCCTTCTTTTTTTTTTATGAAAAGAATAGAATGGAACAGAAAATATCAGGGGGCACAGTACAATTATGGAGTTATACATTGTTCTATGAATTATGTTTCACATTTATTTTCCTGTGTGGTATTGGTGTGTATATATAAACTTAATTGTTTACTGGAGTTTAGAAAATAAATGAATGAAAACCATAGAAATGAGAACAAACAGACTATTCAGAGCTTGCTATAGCAAGGGCATCAGCCACCATCACTTGCTTTCATAGAAACTCAAAGGCAATCAGTTGAGTAGGAAATCTTTGCAGTGAAAAAAGAAAGAGGGAAGGCAGGAAGGGAAGAAAGAGGATTTCCAATTATGCCCTAGTAAAGATTATTGTCATGGGGAGGCTGGAGTTGGGCTAACTAGAAGCAAAACATCTTATCTGATTAGTTTGGGTAGTGTATTTGGCTTCCTCTGATTGATCCTGAGTTGGAAGTGGGAGCAAAAGATAGGGAAATTGGCTATCATGAACCCAATCTGACTGTTCTTAAGAGATTGCTACAGAGGTTGTAGTCTGGCTTCCTGGGCCTCTCATGTGAGTGAGAGCTGTTGTCGTATATAGAATGGCCATTTTCCATATGTATATTTGGTCCATCAGTAAAAATAATAAAAGTTTTAAACCCATAATCATGTACTGTATACCTCACTTAAAATTCCACAGTGGAGGGGCGCCTGGGTGGCTCAGCAGGTTGAGCCGCTGCCTTCGGCTCAGTCGTGATCTCAGGGTCCTGGGATCGAGCCCCGCATTGGGCTCTCTGCTCAGCGGGGAGCCTGCTTCTTCCTCTCTCTCTCTCTGCCTGCTTCTCTGCCCACTTGTGATCTCTGTCTGTCAAATGAATAAATAAAATCTTAAAAAAAAAAAAATTCCACAGTGGAAATGAATACATTAAAGGATTAAAAAATGCTACATAAATCAATTTAACATTCTCTAGAGTATATTCATATCACAGATTATTTTGACCATCACGCCCCACTTTTATTCCATAATCCCTCTTAATTCATGGAGCTTATGTTACTTTGGGAAATTTATTTTTAATTTATATATATATTTTCAACTTTAGTCTTCCTTCTGTACTTCCCACTTCAAATAAGTTGCAGGTTTTATCATTTGTCTTTTATCAGTATTTATCATCTCTGTTTTGGTTACAATTCTAATATCTTTCATTTTGCTTTTTTTTGAATTATTCCAATAGCTAATTTCAGGTTGCTTTCTTGAATCTGTTCTTCTCATAGATTCCAGGTTAGTTTTACCTCTGTTACTTGACTCCAAAATATTTATAGAATCTTCTACATTCTCATATAATCAATTCTGCTTTGACCAGATACAAGAAAATGCATACTCTGGCTGTAATTTGCTTTTCCACTCATATCTTATAAAACCTTTTCTTGTTTAAGTTTATGCCCCTCAGTCCTTTTGTAATGTATTTTCTGATTTCCATCTATAAACATCCTTTGCATTCATTAAGGACCATATAAAACTCAACTTCTGGGGTCCTGGGGTGACTCAGATGGTTGAGTCTGCCTTCAGCTCAGGTCATGATCCCAGCATCCTGGGGTCAAGTTCCACATCAGGCTCCTGGCTCAGTAGGGAGTCTGCCTCTCCCCTGCTCATGCTCTCTCTCTCTCTCTCTCTCTCTCTCTCTGTATCTCTCTGTCTCAAATAAATAAATAAAATCCTTAAAAAATTGTTTAAAATTCAACTTCTTTGAAACAGTCTTCTATGTTCATCCCTACACTTTCCTTCTTTCTATATAGGAAACATAGAAGACTGTTTCCTTCTTCCAAATTTCTAAATTCTAATTTTTGAATCTCTTCCTCTGGCTTTTCTTCCTCTATATTTCTAAAACATCTTGAAGAGGTGCCAGGGTGGCTGAGTCAGTTATGCGTCTGCCTTTAGCTCAGGTCGTGATCCCAGAGTTCTGGAATTAAGCCGAATGTCTGGTTCCCTGCTCAGCAGAGTCTGCTTCTCCCTCTGCCCCTCCCCCCCACTCTCATCCTTGTTTCTCTCTCTCCAATAAATAAATAAAATCTTCAAAAGAAAATAAAACACCTTGAATAAATAATACCACATTTTCAGATGTGTATTCATATTAAGTATTATTCATATTGTATTCATATTATGTAACTAATCATTTTTTTGTCCTTACACATACACAAAATCTATACATTGTTCAACATTTTAAACCTTTATAGCCCAAAATATCATGTCTTGCACATGCTATGATGTTGAATGAATAAGCCAAACATCTGACTTTTTTCTAATCTCACGTCTTCAAACATCACAATTAATCCCCTCCTTATCTGTGATTTTGCTTTCTGAGCTTTGAGTTATCTGCAGTCATCCTTGGTTCTGAAGCAGATGATTTTCCTTCTGACCTATTGTCAGAAGGTACTCTAGCCTCATGCTGTGTCATAATGCCTCACATCATTTCATCCTGTAGGCACTATGTCATCTCACATTGTCACAAGAAGGGTGAAGGCAATACAATAAGATCTTTTGAGAGAGAGATCATATTCACATAACTTTTATTACAGTGTAATAGTTCTATTTTATTATTATTGTTATTAATCTACTGTGCCAGATTTATTAATTAAATATGTCATAATTATGTATGCATAGAAAAAATAGTGTATATATAAGGTTTAGTACTATGTGCGGTTTTAGGCATCCACTGGGGATCTTGGAATGTTTCCCTATAGCTAATGGGGAGCTACTGTATATCCCAAATACAACTTAGTATCCTTTTAAAATTGCAAAGCCATTCGTCTTACTATTTGAGAATAAAATGCAACTAACTTGCAAGAAGTTAGATGATGATTCAAATTTAAACTAAAATGTAGATGATCTCTCCTGAAAACACTAGAAACAGCTTGGAGCCTGAAAGTTAGACAGAAATAATGGAAAAGTAGTTGTTTTAGTAGTCTCAGAGACCAAAACTGTATGAAGAAATCAGTTCCAATAATACTACATGTACTTGTTTCTATATTTATCACCAGGGCTCCAAAATACCTGATTAAATGTTATGGTTATCTCCTTCAGGAAATGCCTGGTCCAGTACATTTAGGATTCTCCTAATGACTAGTTCAGTGCATATGGGAGCTTTATACCTATTTCTTAGATTGAAAGAAGTTGTGTGGATAGTTCTAGGACTTAGTTCCATAAAGAGCTAATACTGTATCAGCATCATTATTTTTTTGGAGTGCATTTACATTTAATGCTTGACTTGTTCTCTGTCATAATACAGGACAAAATAAGTCTCATCTAGCCCAAACCCTTGATATGAAGTATACAATATAAAATTTAAGTATCTTCAACATACAGTCATACAGATAGCCATGGTCACCAACATCAAGGATACCAAAACAAAAAACAAAATTAAATTAAACAATAAACCCCAGAAACATGCAAGACATTTTATGTGTGAATGAGTGATATTGAAGGCCCCTAGTCTTCAATATAATTGTTTCTGAGTGATAAAAAAAAATAATGTTTTTTTTTACCTATCCTCTGTTAGGGACTATGCTATGTGTTTTACTTACATTTCTTATAATTTAGTCCTTATCATGACCATATAAATCGATAATTAATACTCTTGTTTTACTCTTGTGAGAAAACTGATATATTTAGAAATTTAGACATATTATCAAAAGCACCTTCATTATATCACACTAGCTCATCCCCCATCCTTCTCTTACTTCTTAAAAAAAATGATGGTTTATTTTTATCACATAAAATGTGGAAGTCCATCACATAAAACAGGAAGTCCAGAGGCAGGCAATTGAAGATATTGGTTCAGCAGTTCAACAAGTCAGGGATAATTTCTTTGCAAGTCTCTTGGCCTTCCCTTCATGGTTGCAATATGACTGTGGTAGTTTGAGCTATCACTTCCTGTGTTCAAAAGAGAAAGAAAAGGACAGGAATGGGTTGCAACATGCAATGTCTTTCCCTTTCTGTAAAGAAAGGTTTTGTCATAGTTACTACTATCAGATTACTGCTTACTTTAAGGTGAACTAAAAAAAAATAATAATAAATTATAGCAATATGTAAGAAGGTACATAATGTGAATGTACAACTCATGATTACGACAAAATGAACACCCAGAGCAAGAAAGAGAATATTGCCAGCATTCCAGAAACTCTCCTCCTTGCCTTCTTCCAGTAAAAACACTAAGTTGGTTTTTGTAAAAGTTGGGATAATGGTCACATCTGGGTGAGTGGAAATTGTGGTGATTAGGAGAAAACATGTTATTTTTTAAAAAAGACATATCTGCTCATTTTTTTGAACTCTGGATTGTCTTAATTTGGTCTTTTGTAACAAATAAGAGTGGTTGATTCTTCTTACTTGCTTTATAAATATAACTCCAAATAATTAGAAGTTTTTTCACCATCCAGTAGATATACTAAGAGAAATAATGTTTAGAAGTTTTTGATGGCTGCTGTTAGGCTGCTAGCAGTTATGGTTCTTTCAAAAGAAAAATCCATTTACTTTGATTGCTATTATAGTTCAAAAAATATTGATCTACCCCTGCTTGCAAACTCTTTTAAATAGGTAGCTACAGAGATTTAGACAAAAATCTATATTTCACTTTGTTCTTTCATTCAAGGTACTTTGAAGGAAAATATTTAAAGAATAGACAGGTTAAGTGAGGTTGAAGTGAACAATGCTGTGTTGACTCCTTCTCATAAAGAAGAATGCTTCCTGATACTTTCATTTAACTGTTCTATTATTAGACTCTAAGTTCCTAAAGGAGTGGGGTCGTGTCTCTTTAATTGACTCTATATCATGTTTAGTTCATTTCATGGATGATGAGCATGACTGCTATGTGTGAAGTTTTTGTTGGGTATGCATCATCAGGATACTTTACCAAAGACTTGTCTGTACTTAGAATAAAGTCAGAGATGCTTCTTAGTGCACATGAGCTACCCCGTAGCTTCCAACCTCATGTCTTACCTCACTCTTCCTTGTACCGTAACCCCAGCCATACGGACCTGCTTGGATTTTTTCAAAAGGATGACTATCATCCTTTGGTCAAATTCTTCCCCTTGCCTGAAATGTCACAAACTACCACACACACTACAACACCTCCCTCCACCACACACATCCTTGCAAACCTGCCCAATCTTAGTTTATGTCTCAGTTTTTTGTTTTGTTTTGTTTAAAGATTTTATTTTTAAGTAATCTCTATACCCAAAGTGGAGCTCAAACTCACAATTCAAGATCAAGAGTTGTAGGCTGTACTGACTGAGCCAGACAGGCACCCCCCATGTTTCAGTTTTTAGAATCTTTCCACTCCTAACCAGAATTGTTCATTTTCTTCCCATGCCTTCCATTATATTATTATTAAACAACGTTATTTATCACACTTTTATGTATTCGCATACTTGTTTGTTTGTTTGTTTGTTTCTTGGTGGGCAGTAATAGATGAAGTTTTATTCATCTCTACATCCCAAAATTTAGGAGAAAGTATAATTTCAAGACACTCTTCTTGAATGAACATACTAGGAAATGACTGAATGGACAGATGAATGAATGTGTGAATGAATATCACTGTACCTGAAAAAATTATAATGAATCTATCTATAGTTAGATGGTTTACTACTTGATAGCATCAAGTGATCTGAAATTTCTACAATGAGAATGACCTTGAGCATATTCCTGGGTTTCCTAATCCCAACAGCCTGCCACATTGCCCTTTTATCATACACACTGTACCTAGTCCCAGGTGGAAAGCAAATGCTGAGGAAGTCCTTTGAAGGACATTAAGAATATAAAGAATGGGTCAGGTTTTAAGAATACTCCCTCAGGGGGCGCCTGGGTGGCTCAGTGGGTTAAAGCCTCTGCCTTCAGCTCGGGCCATGATCCCAGCGTCATGGGATCGAGCCCCGAATCGGGCTCTCTGCTCAGCGGGGAGCCTGCTTCCTCCTCTCTCTCTCTCTCTCTCTCTCTGCCTACTTGTGATCTCTATCTGTCAAATAAATAAATAAAATCCTAAAAAAAGAAAAAAAAGAAAGAAAGAAAGAAAATACTACCTCAGGGCAAGTCAGGGAAGTGGAGTCACTTGTCACTTTACATTTCACCTTTAGGCTTAAATCAGAATACATAGAGCATGCACTTAACTTCTCAAGTCATCTTGCAGCTTTAAAACATTTACAGTTTGTGGCATAGCTGTCAACCAGAGCATAGTTTGTTTTTATTCTCTTAAAAAATCTGTGCTAAGAAATTAAAAAATACACACTGAGTACATCTATTTGACAGACTGACTCTTACAGACTGTTTTTTAAGGGCCAAGATTATGACACACACTCTTTTGTGGCTATAGTTTCTAGCACAGTTCTTGGTACACAGTGGATACTTTAGCAAATATTGCACTGAAATGAGTTTGTTATACTTTGAAGTTGGTTAAGACCAGACTTTAGATTTTCTGACCTAAGAGACTATATCAAGAAGTATGTGTGTATATCTGTGTGTATGTGTGTATTTAATTGATTCTCACCTTTCCCTATTAAAATGTTGGGACAATAAAATTTATATACCAAGGAACTATTTAGTTAACATTGGTTCTCAGTTTTGGAATCACTACATTGTGGAATATTTTGAACTATTGTGAAATATGTTAATATTGCTAAATATGTTAATACTTAAATACCTACTTTCATATATTATTTCTTTTTAATTAAATCAGAGAATACTTAGTCTTTTCTCTAAAAATAACCTCATTCCATTGGGCCATGTTTTTCATAAAACCCCAGGAAGCCCATTGTCAGAAGAAAGTCTGATAATCACTGGGTTGGAAGAAAATGCCACACAACCCAAGTTCATAGATCCCTTCCTTACTGTCTTAGTCCCTTTGCCCTGCTACAACAAAATACCACACTAGGTAATTTGTAAACAAAAGAAATTTATTTCTCACAGTTCTGAAGGCTGAAAGTCCAAGACCAAGGTACCAGACATTTGTTTTTGTTTTATTTTGTGTGTGTGTTATTTCTGTTTGTTTGCTTGTTTTTAGCATGGGGACCTTTTGTTGAGTTTTCTCTTTAGGTCATAGCTGTCACCTTTTCTCTCTGTCCTCACTGGGACAAGGTATTTCTCTGAAGCTTCTTTCATAAGAGTACTAATCTCATTCCTAAGGTCTCAGCCCTCTTGACATGATCACCCCCAAAGGTTCCATCTTCTAATACTCATCTTTGAATTTTGAGGAGACACCTTCAGACATGACACCTACGAAGGCTGGCAAACTCCTTGTTTGTTTACACATATGTTAACTGTAGTTCCTTGGTATCCTCTAAATTAGAAACATGGGACTGGGGCGCCTGGGTGGCTCAGTGGGTTAAGCCTCTGCCTTTGGCTCAGGTCATGATCCCAGGGTCCTGGGATCGAGCCCCGAATTGGGCTCTCTGCTCCGCAGGGAGCCTGCTTCCCCCACCCCCCCACCTGCCTCTCTGCCTACTTGTGATCTCTCTGTCTGTCAAATAAATAAATAAAATTAAAAAAAAAAAAAGGAAACATGGGACTGAGATGATGGAATATAGTTTTGTCATAAATATGTCAATGCAACCATAAAAACAGCTCCAAATTAATGATATGTCAAAAAAAAATCATATTTAGAAGCAAAGAAAAGCACATTGTTTTTATCACCAATAAAGAGCTCTTAATTCTATGAAATGTGTTAAAGCATTCAATAACTTCTTAAGGTCACATATGATTAAGAATTGAGTAATTTTTAAAAATTCTTCTATTTGCTATATATCAAAAGAGTGTATGATTTAACTATGGGCTACAGATATTCTTTTACACTAGCTCTGTTGGAAAAGGTAAACTTTGTCTCAGGGTATATTTACAGCATTCTGAAGTTTGCATATTTATTTTTTATTAAATGATTTTATCTAATCTGAAGTTTTTTAAATGTCAGGGCTTTCATCATGACTGTAAAGTACACAACTATTATTCAAATACATCTTTTATTACTTTGCCTGGGAAGTTATAGATTTTATTCTCAAAAATCTTTTGAAGTTGACTGTAGTCTCATTTGTCCGAGATGCTTGAAGGTGAGACCGAATTTAACTCACAAGGTCTTTTCTAGCTGCATGATTCCGTATTTCACAACCTTTGTAAGCCCGTTGCTAAGGTAATGAGATTCCCAAGAGCCTTCTTAACATTAAGAATCAGCAAAACTGCAAGTTTTACAGATCACTTTCTTTTAACCTACACAGTTTCTCTGTGAAGCATTTGAATTACAGTGTCAACTGTTGTCAAGTCAGAGATTGATCAATGAGAATTTCTATGTCACTTTGAGGCCAGATGTTAGTCTTTGGCTGGAAATCTGATTGAATTTAAAATTAGAGTTTATTACTTTAGGCATCAAGGATCAAAGTTACTTGGTCACTATAGAAAAGGTCTTGAAAGAGTCCTGTTCTACAAATTTCAGCCACTGCCATTTAAACCTACATTTCCAATTTTGTTCTCAACTCATTGCAAAAGAGCTTTCCATAGTGCTCTGCTTCTATTTCCTCTGACCTCCCATCTTCATTTACTTTAGCACCTCTTCCCCAGCCTCTGATTTCTTTGCCTCCTCAGCAGGGAAGAGAAAGAGCAGAACCAGGTGCTACTCTGTGAATGCCAACCTCTGACTGCAAATGAATGTTCACTCTGCTCCTTCCAATTTTAGTTGTAAATGATACACAGTATTTATGACTCCAATGGAGGCAACATTTGTTAAGAAACCCCAACTCCATTTTGTATTCTAAGAGACAAAATACTATAAGATAATGAAGTCACCTATCAGTGGGAAAGATTAACAATTCTTTCTGTGTTGCATTAAGCATTCAGTGGTAAGCTACACTGTATCGGTCAGAAATACTGCAGGAAACAAATGGCACTTTCACATTAAGTCTATGTAAATATGTTGACAGAAATTAAGGAAATTTAGAAGATGTTATACAGTATCTCTGGCTGTTGTCACTACAACAGGGAGCTATGATCATCTTCAGGAATGATAACCACAGCTCTCAGAGGACAGCTATATGAAAAGGGTACCTTGACATAAGCTTGGCTTTCAGTCAAGGGTTACAGCCATTCCATGGTAATTAGGCAGAGGAGTTGGGAGAAAAATGCCCTCTGAAACTCTCTTCTCAATCTCCTCATCCCATCTCCTGCTAGTGCCACTTGTTTCTTGATTACCCATTGCACACAGAGAAGGTTGGGTAGCACAAGAGTCTCTCTATTATGCGTCCATGTGGGTCAACTCCTACTCCTACACCCAGTGGTAAAAAGCAAGAATAAAAAGATGGTGAATGGTTCTTGAGAGGTAATTAGAAAATATTCAGCACTCATCTTCTACCATTATAAGACAACTATAGAATTTAAATTATCCAAAAGACTTAACAGGAACATGTCATTCCACGGTTTTCTATATATTTAGTTCTACATAGCTGTAGGAATTTGTGATTGTATATATTGTTTACTAATAGAACCACATGTTTTTGTATGCTCCTCATTGCCTTTCTTCATTCTTTACATATTCCACAACTATTCTTTGAAAATTATGCTGAGAGAGGATATATTCTGAAGAACACATATTCCATAACAACTAACTGGGTTCAAATCCAAGCTCTGCCACATAAAATGTGTATGCCTTCAGTCAAACTACTTACCCCTTTGAATCTTCATAGGGGTATATCAGGATTAAATGTAGCAAGTAATTAGAACATTGCTTGGCATTGGGGCACCTGAGTGGGTCAGTCAGTTAAGCCTCTGACTTCAACTCAGGTCATGATCTCAGGGTCCTGGGATCCAGCTGGTAGAGGACTCTGCACCCACCAGGGAGTCTGCTTCTCCCTCTCATTCTGCCCTGCCCACACTCCTACTCTCTTTCTCTCAGATAAATAAATAAAATATTAAAAAAAAAGAACTTTGCCTGGAATATACATGATATATAAATTATTGTTACCCTCATGTGTATAGATACCTGAAATACAAAGATCACTAAAAGCTTGTGGGAGGAGATAGATAAGTAAACAAATTATAGTAAAATATACAGGTCAATATAAGTATGCCATAGAAGCCCAAAGAAAGGAAAAACTAACTGTGCTTTTAAGCTCAGGGCAGTACTTATGGAAAACGTATAACCTGACCTTGAGAAATACACAGGAATTTCCCCAGGTTTTGCATACTAGAAGAATGCCTTATTTCTAGGCAGAGAAGATGGCATTCCTAGATCACGTGGGTGTGAAAGGGAACAGTAGGTGTCTCAATAGGCATGACATTTAGGTTGCTTGTAGGAAAATGATGGAAGACAAGACTGGAGAGACAGGAAAGATTTAGATTATGAGGACCTTCCACTGGAAAGGATCTGAATAATTTTTAAAAGTACTTTGGTGCCATGCAGAGGTGGGATTAGTGTGTTAAAGCATTGGAGACATAATTTCTTTTAAAAATAAAATGTTGCTATCTTTCCCAATATGGGAGTCAAGTTAATTCATCTATTTCCCCCAATTTTTCAGTATCTGGCCCACATTATCCTCTGCATCCTTTCTCTCAAGCAGCTTGGAAGAGTGGAAAAGAGTGTGCTTACTGGAGTCATATAGATGTTGAATCTCATTTAAGCTCTTTCTGTGTATATGAGCTTGGTCAACCTCTCAGAACCTTGTTTTTTCATCTGTTAAGCTGGAGTAATATGCCTTTTTCTCAGTGTTTCATAAGAAATGCATGACTTAAAACAGTTACAGTATTTAGCAACCCTCTTGTCAAATAATAGTCACTCAATAATTGGAGCTAATATCCTATCTTCCTGGAAACCACATCTGTGTTTATACAACCATTAGATAGCCCAGTCCCTTACCTTGTCCATTCACTGGTTGCCAGTGATAAGTCACAGGTCCTAGCTTTTTTTCCCTAGAAAACAGAGGCTGAGGCATAGCTTATGGATTAATACTTAATGGGGGAAGAAAGGGAGTGCAATTCCAAAACAGCAAAGATGAGGGATGAAAGAGATATAACAGGGAAATTGAGGAATCAAATATGGGGTGATATACTATTGGCTGTTACTGAGTTGGTCACAGCCTCACAAGAAACACATGTGTTTGGTCATGTGGGCCATGTGGGCCAGTTGTGTTTTGGTGCCATCTTTCTGGGGAGAGGGAGGTAAGCAATGAATCCACTGGTCCCCTTCCCATTTCCTGCCTCTTGTTGGTCAAAGTTCATCCCTCAGGCGTTAAGTACTCCACAATTCCAGGTGGCACTGAAAACCCTTAAGGGAGCTGTTGGGAAAATTAAGCTTTTGACAATCCTATTGGATCAAATCTTGGTACTGGAGCTTCTCTAGTTTTTGCTGCAATGAACAAGCTAAAGTAGAGTGTGTTGATGGTTGTTCCATGCCCCCAAACATATATGGGCTTGAGGCAGCTGGTAGTGTTAGGATAGCTGCTGTGAGAAGTGGCCATGTCCATTCTGCCATATTCCATTTGTTAGAAGCTAGTCATTAGTGCTGTCCAATAATCAAAGAGAGAAAAATTTGCTTGCACCTTTGGATAGGAGGATCGTCAAAGAATTTGCAGACATGTTTTAAAACCACCACAGAACTATTTGAAGTCAAGATGCAAACATAATGACTCATCACTCCCAAATACTTTGAGTTTTATAAAAACAGAGACTCTGTCCCACAAAACCACAAAATAACCAACCAGGTTAGAAAGTTAACCTTGTTACAACACTATCAAATAATTCATGGATGCCATTCAAATCTCGCTAATGATCCAAAGAATGTTGCTTTTCCCTTCCTTGTTCAGGAGTCAACCCACAAAACTATTGCATTTATTTGTCATGTCTTTTTGTTATAAATAACATGTCCTTCAATCTGAGTCCAGGCAGTCTTTCCTCCTATCCAGACTTAGCCCATGCATTCTTAACAGGAATACCACAAAAATGATTCTGTGTCTTAGTGCATCACATCAGGAGGTAAACAATTTCCACATTTCCCACACTGTTTATGTGAACTGTGATCACCTAGTAAAATTTGTGTCTTCTGGTTTTTCCATGGTAACATCACCATTTTCACCTTTGTGACTGATACATGCTTCAAAGAGAGGTAACCCAAGACTACACTATTATCTTGTTTTTTTATCGAACATTCACCCAGAATCCAAAATCACTAACATGGCTACCAAATATTGATCTTCTATTTTTATTAATTCTACATTTTTTAAATTGCCATTCTACATGCAGAGTTTTCTCTCTCTCTCTCTCTCTCTATATATATATATATATATATATCTATATATATATATAGTTTTATCTATCTATATATAAAGTTTTATCTATATCTATCTTTCTATCTACACACATTTTCATCTCTACCTAACCTGTGTATATCCATATTTTAAATGCAAATTCACACAACTCCTCCACTCCAATTTCCCCTCAGGATTCTTTGAAATCTTCCCTTTTTCTTCATCTCCTTTTTGATAATAAAAATTCTGGTTACCTTTATCCTCAAATTTATGCTTTTCACTATCCCCTCATATATACTCAATCTCCCAAACTTACTGGCTGCCTTCTTGGCCTTACCTTTACTTGTTTGGCCCCCAACCACATCAACTACTTGACCTCACCACCCTTCAATGCTTAGTGCTACCTTCACTGCCTTTGCTGTAGGCTGAATATTTGTGCCCCCTGAAATTCGTATGTTGAAATCTAATGGCCAGTGTGATGGACTTGGAGATGGGGCCTTTGGGAGATGATTAGGTTATCAGAGTGGAATCCCAGTGAATGGGATTAGTGCACCAGAGAACTCCCTCACCCATTCTACCATGTGAGGATGCAGCTAGTGGAGAAGAAAACTTTTCCCTTCTAGGTTCTTTGGCTGGTCTAATAATTAAGTTGACATAAGACAGATTAACAGGAGAAAATGTTAATTTCATATTTATAAGAACCCCCATGATATTAGTCTTCTTAATAGTCAAGCAATTGAGATTTATATACCATCCTGAGCTAAGGAGAAAGAGGGAAGGATCTGGGATCTCAAAGGGGGAGGAAGACAATTTACAGGAAGATGGGGAAAGCTAATGTTTCTAAACAAATATTTGCCATTCTGTGCAGAGACAATGGGACACAAAGAGGAATTTGAACAAACAGGCCTTGCTGAATTCCTTCTGGCTTACCACACCTAGCGCATACTCTTTGTAGTTATTTTCGGTGATAGCTGTCTACCAGGCCAGGCCCTCTAACTAATGCTTTCAGGCAGTTAAAAGGGAGGCAAAAAGCTACTCCTGAGTCCCTTGGGCCTTGATTGACTTACACTCAAAACAATCCACACATCAAAGTGGCACACTCTGGTAGGGCCTGTCCTGGACCCCGTCACAGCAATAAAAGGCTGTCTGCGAACGAGGAAATAGGATGTCACCAGACACCAAATCTCTAGACACTTGATCTTGGACCTCCCAGCTCTTACAACCCCGAGAAACAAATTTCTGTTTTTCATAAACCCAGCCTATGGTATTCTGTTAAAGTAACCCCGACAGACTCAGCTTCCAACCAAGTCACCACCTATAGAAGGAAAGAGAAGCAAAAAGACTATATATCTTTACTGCTACTGCTCATCTTCCACCTAAATACCTTCCCTTCTTTCCTCTTCTCCAATCCACTCAGTGAAATGACTCAAAGCACAAGGATCACCTTTACCTATTTTCCAACCTCCAACTCCAAGAGGGCTTAGCTATTCCTCCTTTGTGCCTTCATTTAAGAGCAGAGGATACAACTTATTTATCTTTATATCCCTAATACTTAGTATCATTTTGATACGTATTAGAAACAAAACAAATATTTCATAAATGGGAAATTAAAGAATGAAAATTTCTCCAGTATAACTTACTGATTTAGACTTTGTGGGGCACTGGGATGGCTTGATTGGTTAAGTATCCGACTCTTGATCTCAGTTCAGCTCTTGGTTTCAGGGTTGTGAGTTCCACACTGGTTGTGGAGCCTACTAAAAAGAGAGGAAAAACAGACTTTGTTTTGCACATAGACTCTGCTATACACAAGTTTTGTGAAATTATCTGAGTTAGTGTCTTTGGGCTGTTACAACAAAAATACCATAAACTAGATGTATAATAACAAATATCTCAGTCTGAAGACTAGAAAGTCCAAGATCAAGGCTCATTTCCTCATCCATAGATGACTGTCTTCTCTCTGTGTCCTCACTCAGCAAAAGAGGCAAAGGAGCTTTTAAAGTCCTCTTTTATAAGGGCACTAATCCCTTATAAATAATGAGGCTTCTAACCTCATGACCTAATCACCTCCCCAAAACTCTACTTCAAAACACCATCACATGGGGGATTAGGTTTCAACATATTAATGGGGGGGTGGAGGAGGGTAATTATTCAGTCTATAGCTATGCTTATCTTTTTTTTTTTTAATGGAACTCTTCATGAATTTGCATGTCATCTTTGCACCAAGGCCATGATAATCTTCTCTGTATAGTTCCAATTTTAGTATATGTGCTGACGAAGCGAGCACCATACTTACATTTTCTGATTCTCAGCTTTCTCATCTGTAAAGATGACAATTCCATCACAGAGTTTTTATGAGGATTAAATTATATAATTAATGTTGAAAAAAGATTTCCACAGTGCCAGTACAGTTTTCATGCTCAAAAAATGATAGCCACTATTTTTAGTTATTGTTTGTGACTGTTTCTACTGTAATAGTCATCTGTTGCATATTAACTATTTGTTCAGATATTAGTTTCACCTCTTGGGTACAAAAAAAATTTCAAAGACACTGATATATAATAGGTTTGTATTTATTGTACTTACTGCATATTTTTCAGTATGAGAGTACTGTGGCTACAAAATTACATCTTTGTTGAAAATATATCTTTGATAGATGACTTTTATGATATTGAGGTATGTTCCTTATATTCCTATACGTGTAAAGTTTTAATCAAGAAAGGATGCTATATTTTGTCAAATGCTTTTTCTGCATCAAGAGGATCATATAATTCTTGTCCTTTCTTTTATTAATGTGATGTGTCACATTGATTGATTTGCAAATGTTGAACCACCCTTGCAGTCCAGGAATAAATCCCATGTGGTGAGTAATCTTTTTAATGTACTGTTGGATCCTTTTGTCTAGTATCTTGGTGACTATTTTAGCATCCATTTTTATCAGCATTATTGGTCTATAATTCCTTTTGGTGTGGTCTTTGTCAGGTTTTGGGATCAAGGTAACGCTGGCCTCATAGAATGAGTTTGGAAGTTTTCCCTCCATTTCTATTTTTTGAAACTGTTTCAGAAGAATAGGTGTTAGTTCTTCTTTAAATGTTTGGTAGAATTCCCCTAGGAAGCCATCTGGCCCTGTATTCTTGTTTTGGGGGAGGCTTTTGATTACTGCTTCAATTTCCTTGCAGTTTATAGGTCTGTTCAGATCTTCTATTTCTTACTGTTTCAGTTTTGATAGCTTATATATCTCTAGGAGTCCGTCCATTTCTTCCAAATTGCCTAATATGTTGGCATATAGTCGCTCATAATATGTTCTTAAAGTTGGTTGTATTTCTTTGGGGTTGGTCATGATCTCTCCTCTTTCATTCATGATTTTATTAATTTGGGTCCTTTCTCTTTTCTTTTTGATAAGTCTGGCTATGGGTTTATCAATCTTATTAATTCTTTCAACAAACCAGCTTCTAGATTCATTGATCTGTTCTACTGTTATTCTGGTTACTATTTCATTGATTTCTGCTCCAGTTATTATTTCTCTTCTCCTGCTTGGCTTAGGCTTTATTTGTAGTTCTTTCTCCAGTTCCTTTAGGTGTAAGGTTAGCTTGTGTATTTGAGACCTTCTTTATTTCTTGAGAAAGGCATATATTGCAACATACTTCCCTCTTAGGACCGCCTTTGCTGTATTGCAAAGGTTATGATGAGTTGTGTTTTCATTCTCATTAGTTCCCATGAATTTTTTTTTTTAATTCTTCTTCAATTTTCTGGTTGACCCATTGATTTTTTATCAGGATACTCTTTAACCTCCAAGTGTTTTATTTCCTTCCAAATTTCCTCTTATGATTGAGCTCCAGTTTCAAAGCATTATGATCTGAAAATATGGGAAACAAACTGAGGATTGCTAAAGGGAAGGTGGGTGGGGGATGCAGAACTGGGTGATGGGCATTAAGGAGAGCACAAGATGTGATGAACACTGGGTGTTGTACGTAAATGATGAATTGCTGAACACTACATCCAAAACTAATGATGTACTTTGTGTTGACTAACTGAATTTAAATAATAATAAAAAAGAAAATATATCTTTGATTTTCACAAATCAAGGAACAAAGAAAAAAAAACATATGGTTGGTTTCAAAACACTAGAGTAAGCGCTTACTCTCACTTCTATCCCAAAGATTTTAGAAAACATATTTTAAAAATTCACTGATGCTTAAGAATAGAAAGAGGAAATGTCAGTTGTTATGAGGCTATAGGGGATCCCTAACAAAAATGTATATAAATAAATGTGTAAAAATATATACAGAATATAGAGGTAAGCGGAGAATTTCATAAGCCAGTGTCATCATGGGAGGCTCTTGCTATGGCTTCTGCGCAGGAAGACACCAGGCTTCGGGGCTAGAAGCCTTCAGGAAGGAGTCTGTGGGCAGTTCTGAGAAACTGCAGTGATGACCTCAGAGGAAAATATTTCAGCTACAGAGCCAAATACCCAGATATGGAATGAGAGTCCAGTGCACTTATCAAGAAGGAGGGCTCCCCAACTCAAAAAGAAGACCACAAAAGTGAACTGCACCACTGCTCAACAGAGGGAAAAGTTTACACCCAGAACTACAAGGTGGTTCTGACATTAGAAGAAATAAGCCTAAAGGTGGCAGATGGTGAAGGTGAAGATGGGGAGTGCCGGACCTGCAGAGTTGCGGCAAAGCAATCAGATAAGAACAGTTATTTGACAGCTTGCTCAAAACCAGCAGTCTTGTTCTTTCCTCAAGTACCTCCTCCCACATCTTCATCACAGGATCAACAACAATTATGATTTACCACATTCTCTTTAAACAATCTGCTTTAGAACTTTCATTCTGCTCTCTTCATACTCTTCTGCTTATACCCAAGGAAATGGTTGAAAGAGGACTAAGAAAATTATTTTAAATAAGTATATTAGATATCCTCAGAAATAAAGGGAGAAATTGCATTCATGAAAGAATAGTAGGAGGTTATGAAACAATAAAAAGTAATAATAATCATTAAATATTCAAAAAATGACATGATTTTTCAGTATTAGGTTGATTTGGGATTAGATAAGCATGCACAGTGAATTAGTAAATCAGAATATGTATACATACATTAACATATATATATAATACTTCTTCAAGAATGCAGAATAGAGAACTTCAAAAATAAGAATTTGAAAGATTGAGCAACATGAAGGCTAAATCCCCAAATTCCAATATTCAATGTAAATGAATTTTAGAGAGATGAAAGTACATAAGGAAAAATATTTTAAGGGAAATAATGGTAACAATTTCTCAGCATGTAAAAAAGTTACAAGTTATTTGACAAGAAATCTATCAAGCCCCAAGCTTTAAATAAATGAATAGATCATAAATAAATAAAAATACCTAGGTAAATGATAGTGACATTAAAAACAGCAAGTCTAGGGGCTTCTGGGTGGTATAGTGGGTCGAGGGCTGTTTCAGCTCAGGTCTTGATCTGAGTTTCTTGGGATAGATAGAAATAAAATATCAAACCCAGTGTATTAAAGGAATCATTATAGCAATCTACGGCATCTGATAAAAATGCACAGGTGTTCAAAAATAAATGCAAAATTATTGTTTGGTTAGAAAAAGAGCAAGTTATAGAATAACAGTCACAGTATACTACAATAAAATTATAATGCATATGTAATGTATGTATTATAATACATAGTTTTAGAGAGGAGTTTAATATTTACATAAATATAGATGTTTATAATATTTCATATGATATATGCCTATGTATAATTATAAAAACATAGGAAAACAACTGGAGAGACCATTCAAATTGGTGCTGGTAGATTATAGAAAAATCAGGAATGTGTGATTGCTGGAATATCAGGATAGAAGCCATAACTTTATCGCAAAGTTTTATCTTTTAAGTTGTTTTTCCATCGTTTGAAGACAATCAATGCGATTTCATCTGACTTAAAAATGAAAACAACTACCACAATAATTTGCTATTGACATTCTTAGCTTCACAATGAAGATCCTAGACATTTGGAGTTTCTTTGAACGTCAGCTGAAAGAGTGCTTTCATGTGCTTTTAAGAGAATTTTTTCAACCTTCTTCAATTTAACTCATATAGAAACATTCTTGGAGGAACATATCTGGGTGATTTGGAATGCAAAATTGATTCCCGCCCTAAGAAGTTTTTTTTTTTTTTTAAAGATTTTATTTATTTATTTGACAGACAGAGATCACAAGTAGGCAGAGAGGCAGTCAGAGAGAGGAGGTAGCAGGCTCCCTGCTGAGCAGAGAGCCTGATGCGGGGCTTGATCACAGGACCCTGGGATCATGACCTGAGCTGAAGGCAGAGGCTTTAACCCACTGAGCCACCCAGGCACCCCAAGAAGTTTTTTTTTGACAGGTGTAGTTGGGGAAATAATTCAACCAGCAAGTGTCAGGGAGACTGGCAGATCCTACAAGAAAGGTATTCACTGATTGCTGTAGGAACATTGAGACAGCAACAGTACCTCATATCCTGGTCATGACCTAAGGATTTACTGTATCATGTACAGATAACAAAAATAAGAAACGTTTTGGGGGTTTTGGGGAAAATACAGAGATGTGTGTGTGTGTGTGTGTGTGTGTGTGTGTGTATAGCGCAGACAAAAAATTGAAATTTTCTGTTAGACACAATCACTAGCATGTGTTTTGATCACCCCAGATTCCCCATCTACAAAATGAGAGAACTACATTTATTGTTTTCTAAAGATCATGTCATCAAATTATAGTCGTAAGAGTAGCACAAAGAAAAAAAAATAAGGTTGGAAAACATATTCTTCTTTTTGGTTCTGAAATATCTCAGATATAGAGAGTGTACATCTACCATGTTGGTCATATGGATAGCATGTGCCTCAAACCCCTGGAAGGTGACTTGTATCTTCTATTTTTGCAGAAATTGAAAAAGAAAGTTGTGGTGATCCTGGTACACCCTTATATGGAATTAGAGAAGGCGATGGATTTTCTAATCGTGATGTTTTAAGGTTCGAATGCCAGTTTGGGTTTGAATTAATTGGAGAGAAATCCATTGTTTGTCAAGAGAATAACCAATGGTCTGCAAACATACCCATCTGTATCTGTGAGTACCAAATGCTTTGCTTTCAGATAGCATATGTTACCCTGTCCTTGCATATAATTGCTTTTGTAATTAATTGCAAAGAGCTGGAACCGTGTAATTATTTTTGAATGAGTAGCACTTTGTGATACTATCTTTAACAAGTATGCTTATGCCAAATTATAAATTTCATTAAAGATTTAAATAAAGTTAACATAGTTCACTTGGTAATTGCAAAGTATATATTACATGTGTTCTTATAATGTTTTATTGGTGGCATTTTATACTTTATAGATAGCATACTTCTTACAGAAATTATACATCTGAGCTAATTCTAGTAGATTCATTTATTTATTTTAATAAGATAGTATATGCTTATTTTCGATCAAAAGCACTTAAAATATTTAAAGCTTATATTCTATGTATAATGCATTAATTTATTTTTTGCTTGTAGATGCTCACATTAATACTTGCTCTGTGCCATTTATTTATATTGCACAGGGAAAAATTCATTAATGTTTATGATATTCAGTATGCTTGGATTAAAAGAATATATTTCTTCAAATACATTAAAACATTGCAGTTTAACTACAACAAATATATAATTTATATTATCTATTGATACACTTTCAATTTCAGTTAAATACCAACAAATGCAACTTATCAGATATGGGTATAATGAAAATTTTGCATCTGGGCTTTGACTATTCACAAATGGTAACATAGAAAGCCAATACTCATGAAAATAAAAATAATTTTCTGGTTTACAAATTTAAGATATTTCATCTGTATCTAACTCACAATGTTTTTCATTTGTGAAAACTTTCATTCCCTAAAAGGCACAAACTTTACTTCAATATTTAACTGTTTTTTTTTTTTTTTTAAGTAGCATTTTTCAAGACCTACATTTCATCTGAGTTACAATATATGCTGCAAAACATGTATTTTCTTTTATTGGAAGTGTTGCTTATTTAACAATTTAAAATTATTTAACACTTTTAAAAGTAACAGAACTTTTAAAGAGACTAGAGGTCATTTTCTAATAGGTATTTTTGCATAGTTAAAAAGAGAAAAAAAGAATCAAATACCGAGTAAGCACTATTGTTTCTCGGGATAGTGTCTGGATACTTATTGCCACGATACCTAATCTTACGTTTTAGCAAAGTGAGTATTTTTTGAATGTGGCAGAAATTACCCAAATTAAAATGTGTTTTGTGAGCTCTTTAGAAAATGTAGGAGAGGAAGAGTGCATATAATGCCTCAATAGAACCCTCTCCTTTTAGGGCCAGTGTTCATCCCTAACCAAGATCACCTTGTGGAGTTCCTACTGTAAGAGAAGAAAATGTATTAGGAGAGTTTGATTGGATTCTCTTAGCATTATCTATTAGTAATACTTCCAAAGACTTAAAGATCCTTAATTCTAGGTGTTCTTCCAAGGAGACAATTTTGTGTAATATTGGAGAATCTATTAATACAATATACCACATCAAAAATGAAATGATTTTTGGGCACCTGGGTGGCTCAGTGGGTTAAGCCACTGCCTTCGGCTCAGGTCATGATCTCAGGGTCCTGGGATCGAGTCCTGCATCGGGCTCTCTGCTCAGCAGGGATCCTGCTTCCCTCTCTCTCTCTGCCTGCCTCTCTGTCTACTTGTGATCTCTGTCTGTCAAATAAATAAATAAAATCTTAAAAAAAAAATGAAATGATTTTTTAAAATTTTATTTTATTTTTTCAGGGTTCCAAGATTCATTGTTTACATATCACAGCCAGTGCTCCATGAAATACATTCCCTTCTTAATACCCACCACCAGGAAACTGTTTTTAAGTCATTTTAAGGGGTATTAAAATACATTTAATACAATATTTAAAATAATGTTGACTAAAACAAATTTAAACTCCTGAAAATCTAGAAGACACTTTTTTTTTACTATTTTAAAAGTAGGCCCTGCAACTTGCTATATGATAAATATGTAGCAATTAATAGTTTTCTACACACCAATAGCTAATTTGAAAATGTAATGGAAAGCTAATTTATTCAGAAAAGTAAAATTGTAAAATATGTGGAAATAATTCTTGCATAAATCCAAATAACCTGTAGAAAATTACAAACTTATTCAGAAAAGAATATTTTATGAGAAAAACATAGATGCCATGTTCCTGAATAAGAACACATTATATTATTACATTATAATAAATGTGAATTGTATGAAAATTGCTTTGAAAGTTCAATAAAAATACCTAACATAATTTATCTGGGGACACACATTCTTTAGGAATGCGTTGACACGCCACTAGGTTTAAAAAAATAAAAAGGCAACGGTAGAATTGATGTGAGAATTTTTTAAAAGGAAAGTGCTTATGTGGCCTTCAAAGTGTAATATTAAGTTGCTACCATAAAATTAGTGTGATACTCACAGAAATATAACCCTGGATCAAAGGAAGTGTCATTAAAAACTGCATCTAATATAACTAAGGGTTTAGAGTATTACATCAGCATTGACCTATTTATTAGAGATGGAAGATTAGCATGATAGATCTTGGTCATCACTTGCCAGAATAGGGATCGTTTAGATCAGAGATTAACAAAATAAGGTCTTTGGGACAAATTTAGCCTGAAGCCTAGTTTGGTAAAGTTTTATTGGAACATAACTGTGTGTTTTCATTTACCTATTGCACATGGCTGATATCCTGCTACTGTGGCAGTGTTAAGTAGTTGCAAAAGAGAGGATGTGGTTTGTAAAGCCAAAGCATTTACCATCGGTTCCTTTACGGAAGGTTTGCTGACCCTGTCTTTAAGTCAAGGGCAGTAGAATCAAATGATTCCAGGATGCAGGCAGGTAAAGGTGTGAAAGGAATAGGACTAGGTATATATGCACCCATGATGGAAGTGGTAGGGAACTGGAGTGCATTAACTTTTTCAAAGAAGCTAGAATTCCTGACTTTTTCCCCTCAAATGTGAAGTAGGACGATTTTAAAATGTGATTTCAAATTTTTGTACAGGCATAAGCAAAAATCATACCAGACACATTTGCAGTCTGGATCCAGCCCAACGGCTATCAGTTTCCAAGACGTGGTGTTAACTCCTAACATCATTCCATACAGAAGAAGCAAACTTAGGTTAGAAATTACATTTAAAATGATAAAAAAATTATACATATATAGTAATAAACAACTGATTATATATATATATATAATTCCTATCATTCTTTTACATATATTACATATTTTACACACATATATATCGGTATGGTTACATTTTTGTCTTTATATTTCTGTAGCTGGAGAAATAGATATTGGTCTTATTTCTGAATGTTAATAAAAGATCTAAATTTTAAAAACAATATTAAAAACCAAAGAAATTATTATTTTAATATTCAAAAAAGTTATTTATACTAACATTATTAAAATAATATATGAATATTATATGAATTGTAATATTGAATGAGTATTATAGAGTAAGTATTCATAATCTTAAATGATCAGTGTTCATGAGCTTATAATTCCAAAAAGAGAGAAAATGGAGAAATCTTCCACTTTACTAGTAGGCAAAGAAGGGCAGATTAATAATATGTCATTTCTCTTATCAAATAAGGAAGGTTAAATAATCATAATATTTTATGCCGGTAGAGGATATATATATGTATCAGAATAAGTGAATACAACTTTTCCAGGCAGAAATTTAGCAAAATATTTTTCAGGCTTACATTTTGTACCCTTTGTAAATAAAATTTGGGTCAAAATTAAATGAATTGGATTTTTTTTTCCAAATTATGTAATGAAAGCCACTGGAAGAAAACACATCATTATTTTAATTATGTGATTTAATGTGATTTTTTTCTCTCTGTAAAAAGACTATTACCTTTGTTTTTTACCCTTTTTCTACTTCCTAAATGTTCTGTGTGATCCTTTAGCTCAGATGTTTTTAAAAGTTAAAAGAAAACTGAGGGGAGGTGTCAAGCAGGGGCAGGGAGAGACTTCATCTTAGTAAGATGTGAAAGTTTGTCTTTCTGGTGTTAGCAACTAGTGGTGATAGCTATAAAAGCTAATTTGTCTTCTTATCTGTGTTTTAAACTCTGAGAGCCATGGCAGGAATGAACCTCACCTAATCACCAACCTCCCTCCAAGTTTTGTCTGGGCTACACCATCCTAGTTCTCTTAATATCCACATAATATTTTTTGTCTTCAATCATTTCCTGAGGATTCTTGCTTTATATGAAAATCTCTAAATATTTTACCAATTTTCTTTCTTAAGCACAGAAACAAAAACTTTGTATAGAACTCCAACACAAATATGATAAATGTCAAAATAAATTGCCTTTATTACTCCCATGACATTTTCTTCCATATTTAAGCATACAGTCACCCAAAGTAACAGTTTGCCTCTTCTAATATGTGAAAATGGTAACATTTTTTTCTGTTTTATAATTTACATTTTTAATATTATTTTTTTCAACCTGCTGATTGATTACCATAGTTGTGGCAAAATAATGTATAATAAGAATAAAGTATAATAAGTAAATAAGGATAAAGTTTAATAAGGATATGGCAAAATAAGGTAGAATATTACTTTTGAAAATTTGTTGTATTTTACAATCTTATTTTAACAGTTCCTTGTCTGTCTAACTTTACTGCACCAATGGGAACAGTGCTTTCTCCTGATTACCCAGAAGGGTATGGAAATAATTTAAACTGCATCTGGACAATAATCTCTGATCCAGGGAGCCGGATTCATCTTTCTTTTAATGACTTTGATCTGGAATCTCAGTTTGACTTCCTTGCTGTTAAAGATGGTGACTCTCCAGACTCCCCAATTCTTGGAACCTTTACTGGGGCTGAGGTGCCTTCCCATCTTACCAGTAATAGTCATATACTGCGATTGGAATTTCAAGCGGACCATTCAATGTCGGGACGTGGCTTTAACATCACTTATAACAGTAAGTTTATTTTTTCCATAAAACATATTTCTACAATGTAGGGCTAGAAAGGAATCACATAAACCAGCTCTCTTCCTCCACAGAACAGGAAACTTGAACAAATCGTATATATATAAAATTGTGCCAGGGAGTCATTTAGTTCTTGATTTCCAAACATATTTTACTCCCAGTTGTGTCATTTCTCTGTTTGTGAGAAGCCTGATATTAAGGAAACCTACTATATATCATATACTTTGCTCCATTATTGGTATGCAAACATATAAATGAGAGAAATCTTTCTTTCAAAATATTCATAAACTGGGGCACCTGGCTAGCTCTGTCAGTGGGGCACAGGACTCTTGATCTTGGGGTTGCAGTTTCGAGCTTCATGTTGGATGTAGAGATTACTTAAAAATAAAATCTTAAAAAAAAAATAAAAACCAAAATATTCATAAACACATGGGGAACCTAAAAACAAATAATGACAGAACAGAGTTATAATTCCAAAGAAAAAAATCGTAAGGCTACAGAAACATTACAGAGCAGGCAGTCATTAACTTAGGGGCAGCAGAACGCTGAGCTGATTTAGCAAGGCCACCACCAGAGAGAAGTACCTTAGAGATTAAGAGTGTCATCTCTACTGAACCTATGCAACTTCAAATCTTGGCTCTGCTCCATTCTTAGGTTTAATAAATGAGCCTCAGTGTTCCTGTCAGTAAAACTATATTTAGGCTTTAGTAAGGAATCAATTAGATTGTGCATCTAAATAATTTAGCATAAAATATTTGATACCTAGTAAATGCTCAATAAGCATTAACTGTCATTTGTTTAGTTGCCTTTTGAACTATTACCTTAATATCTTATTTAATTGTGTTTATTATATTGCTTCCTTTTGAGATTTCTTTAAGTTAAATAACCTTATCCAGATAAGAGTTAAATAACTCTTATCTATCACTCATATTCCTTGTATTTTTCTGAAAAAAATGGTTTGAATATAGCAAAAAAAAAATTGGAATCACATGAAGGAGAAAATATCTTAGTGTGTTTATACCCTTACATATTAATGCTTCTGTTTTCAAATGTTTCTAAAGCCATAGAATGAATACTAGTGACTCTCTGTTTTTTAATTCCTTGATGCTACCACACTGTCAGATATTGACTAACTTGATGAGTTAATATTCGTGTCATATAACAATAGGATTATAGTTTCCTGCTCTTAAAAAAAAAATGGCATCTCTAACCTCCACCCTCACTCATTCAGTGCTGAGCTTTGGTAATTAGTAACAAAAAGCAGTTACTGCCTTTTCAAAGTGTCACTGGTGGTGAAGTTGTCAACATGTAATTGCACATCATTAAAGTTAAATTAGCTGTGACATGTGTCATACAGACTGTTGTATAAAATAGTTGCTTTATCTGAAAGTCCTTTTAACAATACTTCATTTATATGTATAAAGGTATACATATATACATATATATGCACTTATCCATCTAAATTTTCATTTTATCTTGAACACATATAATTTTTAACTTTATTGTTTATGGTACCTTCAGGATATTATGGAAATATGCCTCCTTGTTTCTTGTTCTGTTTCTCAGTAAATAATATAATCAATCATATGCAAATTCTTATATTTAATGTTTTCTACTGAAATTATATTTTTCTGAAATAAATACCTACCAGGCATTATATATAGGAACAACAAAGCTTAATCAATTGAGTTTTTTGGCATACAAAAAAATAATAATTAGAAAAAAAAAGTATACCTACAAAATATATTTTGTATATTTTAGAAGTTACCTTAATGTTCTTCTGTACTGTTTAATTTAAAAATGAGGAGAATGAATAATAAAGGTTATATAATTTATGAATAATATCAAAGGGATGATTAGTGAGAGAATTTAAAATTACTTCATGTATTTATGTAGCATGAATATAGTAATAATTGTAAATACCTCATAACTATGTTGTACACATTCAGACTTTGCTATTTTAAATGTTCTTTCATTTATCTCATAATAATTTAAACATTTATGGTACATACTTGGTCATCCAGATGAATAAAGAGAACAATTTGGAAGGCTCATGTAATCTATAATTTTGAAAGATTAAAATATGCACATCGCCCCTATACTTCTGCTACTTGCTAAAGCTTGGCTAAATATATCCTGGGAGACACAAAATAAAATAAAGTGGCCCTGAACTCAAGAACTCATGTTCTTTTGAGACCTGAGATGAAAAACCCAAGCTACAGTGTTGTTGAGGAAAAATTAGAAGTCCGAGTGAGGGATACATTTCAATCCTATCTCTATGACCTGAGACCAGCTACTTATCTTTTTATGAATCTCGTATTACTCTTTACAGCTGGAAATGTTAAATGAGATTATAACATTTCCAAAGCTCCTTTCACTGCCTCAAACATGGTAATTGCAAGATTTAGCTCCCTTCCCTTTTTCTAGATGGCAGCAAATAGATGACAAATGGAAAATTATAAAGAAATTGTAAGACTTTCATACCAGTTTGAAACTTTTCACTATAACTTCACAAGACTGTCTCTCCATTCAAAAGATTGAATCATAAGAAAAGTTTGCAAAGAGATGTAGTCAACCTGCTCTGTATTCAGAATAATTGGAATTCTGACTGGTTTAAGTGGTAATTTTTACCCAGCCAAAGCCTAATGATCTCCAGAAATAGGCAGAAGCAGTTCTATTTTGAAGTGTAATCTAGAATATCTAGAATATAATTCATATTTTAAAAGTCACACCTATTTACACCATAGGCAAACAGGTAGGGTCAAAGGAGAGCCTCCAATTTTTTTTTTTTTTTTAATAAATAAAGGCTGTTCTAGAAATAAGCATACCCTTTCTCAAAATCAGTTTTTCTCAATCCAAATATATAAGGGTTCGTCTCACACTGCTTGTTTGTGTGTTTTTGTTTGTTTGCTCTTCTCAAGCATTTGGACATAACGAGTGTCCTGATCCTGGAATACCAATCAATGCACGGCGGTTTGGGGACAACTTTCAATTAGGAAGTTCAATTTCAGTTATTTGTGAAGAAGGATTTATTAAAACCCAGGGAACAGAAACAATTACATGTATACTTATGGATGGAAAAGTAATGTGGAGTGGACCCATTCCAAGATGTGGAGGTAAGTGAAATGGCCAGGGAAAATTATAACCCCATCATAATTGTGCACTAGAAACCATCACAGGGAATGTACCATTTACCAGGACTATTGTAATCTTTATCATAAAATATTACTTAATAATGTGCATTAGGCATATTCAGTTAAGCAAATTACACTTAGTGTTTCATGTTAAAACAAAATTTTAGAAATATTTTTAGAAGTCCCCTTTTAAAAAAGGAACTCTTATCAAAAGATATACTTTAATAAATGGTAAATTGTGGTTGTATGTAGATATTCTCCTTATAGAATTATAGTTTAGTATGCTTTATAGTTTCTAGTCATCCTCTTTCATGGGATTTTAACTATTCACAGTTTAAACATTTAGTTTTCAAAAATGTGTTAATAACAGGGCACCTGGGTGGCTCAGTCGGTTGAGCGTGCAACTCTTGGTTTCAGCTCAGGTCACAATCTCAGGGTTGTGAGATCAAGCCCGAGCCAGGCTTCTTATTCAGTGGGAATTTTGTCTGAGATTCTCTCTCGCTCTCTCTCTGCCCCTTTCTCCAGCACTCACTTGCTTTCTCTCTCTCTCTGTCTCTCTCAAATAAATCTTTTTAAAAAATGTGTTAACTGTCACGGCCAGCACCACAAATCGACCAGGAAAATGTGAGGGCTAAGAGGATGGTGAAAAGAAATTAAGAGACAAAGAGATGGGGGCAGGAGGGACACTGAAGATGATGTCCAACAGTGCCAATTTTATTCCACATCTTACAATCATTTATAAGGCAGACCAGAATAGGAGGAGTAATACATCAGTACCTAGTCAGAAGACCGCAAGTTCTATAACAAGTTTACATTAACTACAAGCAAACCTCCTGATGTCAGGTAGTTTTGGCTAAAGCCAATAGCAAGACAATCAACCAGGGAGTGGGTTATGGGAGGTACAGAACAACAAGGACCGACTAAGAATTCATGACCCTGACCACACTGTTCCCTTCTGTAGGGGGAGTGTGTGGGAAGTCACGTAGGCGAGTGCACGACACATAGCACAGACCCTTTTCTCAGTGTACTCAACTTTCCCGTCCTTAACCTTGTCAAGGTGTCCGGACTTTGAAGGAGACACAAGTCAGGGCCTGGTTTGATCCTTGACTCCAACCATGCCGTGGCCTCCAACAGTTAACAATGATTAATTGAAATAAATAAATTTATTCTAGAGCAACCATTATTTAAAATGTATAATTTTTGTGGGCATAGTTTGCTAAACACTTTTTTCAGTTTTGATTTGTTCAATAAGATATAGTTAAGAAAGTTCAGGGCAATATATACATGTATGTAATGTGTGTATGTGTTTGTGTGGGGTATGTGTATATGCAATGTTTGAAAGTTTATATCTTTGAATATAGACACTCATATAAAGTCACAAATTATATTGGAAAAGAAAAGATGATACTACTTAAAAATAAAATATTTCAAGTATAGTATTTCAATTTAGAATCTTTAGGAATGTGTGTATGGGGTGTGGAGCTTCAATTTAGAATGTCACAATATGGGGTGCCTGGGTGGCTCAGTTAAACTTATGCCTTCAGCTCAGGTCATGATCCCAGAGTCCTGGGATTGAGCTCCAAACTGGGCTCCCTAATCACCAGGGAGCCAGCTTCTCCCACTGCCTCTCTTCCGCTGGTGTGAGTTCTTTCTGTCTCTCTTTCTCTCTCCCTTTCTCTCTCTCATGCTCACTCTAACCCCCTCTCTCTCAAATAAATAAAGTCTTAAAAAAAAAAAAGAATTGTCGCAATAAGAATTAACTTTCTGTATTGTGCTTTTCTCCTTCGACAGCAGTACCTAAGACTACATATTTTTTTAATTTAAAGAGATATGGAAAGGGACGCCTGGGTGGCTCAGTTGGTTAAGCAGCTGCCTTCGGCTCAGGTCATGATCCCAGCGTCCTGGGATCGAGTCCCACATCGGGCTCCTTGCTTGGCAGCGAGCCTGCTTCTCCCTCTGCCTCTGCCTGCCACTGTCTGCCTGTGCTCACTCTCGCTTCTCTCTCTATGACAAATAAATAAATAAAATCTTTAAAAAATAAATAAATAAATAAAGAGATATGGAAAAACTTTTACTAAGGAATAGATAGATGAACCAGAGCCATGAAACCCTTTAATAGATCACCATGCAATAATTAGGTGATGATTTTTAAATAGTTTCTTCTTTTTCTTGCTTTCCCAATTTTTCTTTTTACCTGTGTCTAAACTCATAATGGAAACTTTTTTTGTTGTTTTTTTTTTCAATTTCTAGGTGATAAATAGAGAATATTTAATATATAATTTTCAGAAATATAACAGACTTCATTGACTAATATAGCCATTACCTATAAATGCTGCCATTCATTGAGTTGAACATTTTCAGAATGTCCTGTAATGAACTAACCCAGACCATGCAATTATGTTTTCCTATTATCCCCTTCAATTAGCACTTCCCTCCTCTACTAATCACTTTCTGATTTGTAATATCAGGGGGCTGAACTAGAAGATTTCATGGGTTTTTTTTCCAAACCCTAAATGTTATGGGCTACCCTGGCCATGGTTATGACGCTATTATGTTAAAAAAAATAATAATAATGGAGTTGCACAGTAATGGGCTGAAATAAAAAAAAAGAAAAATGTAAAGTAATGTTCATTTTTTCCCCCATTATACTTTGCCCCTGAGCTCACTAATTTTTTTAATCATAGTTCCTGACCCGAATTTGGGGAGTCAGTCAGGAAAGCCTACATTAGTATTTGAAGGAAAGTAGGAGATGGGGGAAATTTTGCTTTGGGCAGAGGGAAGGTTATGGTTTAATGTGCTGGAGTGGAGGATAGAGGGCCAGAGGTTTGATGAATAACCAGAGGGGCACAGAGCATGGCATGCTTTGTAAATGATGTTAAATGGATTAAAATTATCCTGTGACCAGCAGAAAGACATTCCAGCTCAGAAGTGACGTGCTCCCGCCTCTCCCCTGGGAGTTTTATACAGTCCCGTGGACAGATGCAGAGACCATTTCTGAGGAATTGTTGAATCTGGTTGGATCCTCCCCTGCCTAATTTGAGTGTTGGTTTAGAAGCAGCTTGTTTCTTAGCTGAATGGGGAGGTGAAAATAATAAACTGGACATCAACAAATCATTTTGTTGATTTAGTTCTGAAGGGATCCTAAAGAGAGCTTTGTGAAGTTTCTAAGAGAAAAGATTTCTTTTTTTTTTTTTTTTTTTTTTCCTGGATGTGTGAGTGAAGTTACATATACTTGGCTCACCTGCCAGTTTCTGGATCTAACCCCACTGTGGGAACTGGGTCCTTAGCTAAGGATAAGGTTAGAGACAGGGAAGGCAGAATCGAAGTGGGCTGGAAGCCATCTTACTGTGGTGCTTGTCAGGTCACCTGTCATATCCCAGGCCATGTTGCAAGGCAGTTTCCATCCAATAAAGCAGACCATTGTCAACTCCTATATAACTCACTCTGGCGAGTTTAATTTCTGAGACTCTAAGTAAGGTTTGTAAGGATTTCCTTTAGTTTTAGTTTTGCCTCAGTTCTACTTAGACATAAACAACAAAAACCTGAGACTAGCTGAGAAAAGCTGCTGCTTCTTCTTCAAGAATGTGTCCTTTTGGGGTTGTTGTTGTGATGGGTCCATAATCAAAGGAGCGAGACTGATGCAAAGTGAAGGTCAAGCAAAGCTTTATTTTGCGCCAAGCACTGAGAATCAAACCCACCGTTTTGGTCGGGGCTGCCTCTTACAGAGAGAGCGACCCCTCCCTACCTTACTGACTAACTTTTAAAGGGCAAGGGCCCTGTGGTTGAGCCTGGCCACACACAGGTGGCCAATGAGATTGCAATACACAGAGAAAGCTGCATAGTCATGCTAGGTCATGCACAAGTTACCAATTGAATCACAATTTACCCTATAGTAGATATTTGAACTAGCCTATCACCTTGGTCAGAATTGACACCCAAAAGACCTCCAAAAGGCAGGGCCCACACTCCTTGGTAGCGAGGGAGATAGTATGTGTGCCCCACTGATTAGATGTCTTCACCTGGCCTGACCCGCCCTTGTATTTGGGCTTTGTTACCTGGAACTGGTTTCCTGGAGTTGCTATTAAGTAAGTCCCCTGGCGGTGGGGGGGAGGGCAGTTTAAGTTTTACTGCATAAACAACAAAATGGCTGTTCAACCAGGATGGAACTGCTTTGGCTAAATAGGCCCTTACAGTTGGTCTGTTTTTAAACACCCTTCTCCCTCCATCATTCCCCAAACTGCCACACAGCCATTCCCACTGACACACACAAAAAACTACGTCTGGAAGCCCTCTCTGCCTGTCTTCTTTGTCCTTTAGACTTCCATACTTTGACAGAAAAGTTTTGCTTATCATTTATTGAAATTTATCTTTTAGGTCACTATCAGAGCCTACAATATAGGCTTCATGTTTTAGCTAAATTTTTTTTTATCATTATATTAAATATTTTATATGGATAAAATACTTACATGCATATGTTCTGATTAATACAGATAACTATTTGTATTTTAGTCCATTAACACAAAACCTTACCAAATTAAATGCATTGTTAAAAGTTACTCGGATGTATGGATTGCTGTGTTAAAATTAGAAAGTGGTAGTTACTTGTTTCAATCAGGATTTATAGAGCAAAGGAAGTCCATATAAAGTGTTTCAATAACAAAACACAATGCTTTAACCTCTTTAAAGATTTTCCTCTCCCTCCACACCCCACCCCATCTACTTCAATTGTTTAGAAGGTTAGGTATATTGGCAAATTAGTAATCCACCCACATCAACCAGTCTTCAACCCTAAAACTGGAAAATCTTTGAAAAAAAAAATGAAAGGAAATGTTTTATCAGTCTTGGTCCTTGAATAAGGATTGGTGAGAGGAAAGAGAGAAATGAGATCATAATTTGTTGCAGTTCTATGATCCCAGAGCTGAACTTGGATTCATTTCAGGTAGCTTAAATGCAATTGTTGAACAGAATTGGGTTATACATTTTATTCACTGACCCGAAGTTCACCATTGTTGCATTAACTAAGGATAGATTTAGGCTATCTTTGTGAAAATTTGAACCTCTTTCTCTAGAATGGGTTGATCAAATTTCCTCATGAGGAAGAAAGATTAGAGGCAATCTAAAGCCTTGCAGTCTCTCAGTTTTGCTAATGGAAAACAAACTATTATAATTACTGTAATCAGCATTGAAATCATTCACTTTGAATTCCACAAACTGTTCCCCTAACTCAATTTAGTGACAGTCAGTGACTTCTTCACTTACACTTAGACTGTCACCTGAATATAACTGGCTGTATGTAGGGCCAGTCTCTGCATGGTGTCTCCTTCAAAGATATATCCTACAGCCATGAATAGTGTAGATGGTTATCATAGGTCTACTTTAATGGTCTGACATAGGGATTTTCATGATGTGCCATGAAAGCTTCCTAAAAATCCTCTTCCTCTGTCTCCACCAGTTTCCCACTCATAATAGCTGCATAAACACTCTCCCTCTTTTGCCCTGTGGTCCCCTTAAGACCCCTCTGGGCCTCACATTCATTTATTTTTCCACATAGCCCAAACCCCTGTTGGGTACCTGTGAGCCTCCTCACTGAATTCAACCCTCAGGAAGTGCAGTTTTCTTTTCAGAATATTTTCCCTTGGATTTTCTTCTTTCCATACTCTCTTTCTTTCTCCTAACGTGATCAGAATTTCTCTGGTGGGCCCCTGAAGGCATTGTGAGGCTCACTCTGTTTCCTTCAAAGTCCTTTCTACAAGCCTAGGTGCTTATAAATTTGAAAAAGGGGGGAAAGGAGCTCAACATTACTGTGTTTGGATTTATTTCTCTCTACACCTGGATGCATGAAAGTATCTTCTGAAATATGGGACCAATGTTGCTTTGCCTTCATTCTTTTTCTCAAGGGAGTAGTGTGCGACTAGATTTCCTTCACTGTACAAAGCAATGCAAACTGGAGCCATCCCTAAAACTCAAATCCTAGAATCCTTTTTCTCAGTAAAATCCCAGAACATTTCTAGTTTCTGGAATGTTCCTTGTGAACGTTCTGAATATTCTGCTATATAGAAGACAAAATTCAAGGTATAATATTTGAATCAGAGAGGTTTCCTTATTGGGCTTTGGGAAACTCCCTGGTCTCTGGCCACCATATTCTGCTGGTCCAAATGCCAGCTCCAAAATGTTGAGACATGCCTGCCTTATTGTCTGTACCTCAAATGATCTGAGCATCATTGGATTCATGAGTCCCAGGGTCCCTGTGTGACTCAGCTGGTTAAGTGTCTGCCTTCGGCTCAGGTCATGATCTTAAGGTCCTGGAATTGAGTCCCACTTCAGGCTCCATGCTCAGTGAGGAGTCTGCTTCTCCTTCTACCCCTCTCCCCCTACTCATGATCTATCTATCTCTCTCTCTCTCTCAAAAAAAAAAAAAAAAGATATAGATACATATCTATATATAGATATACTATATAAATATGTATATACTATATAGCTATATATATACTATATGTTTATCTATCTCTATATGTAGAGATAGATATATATAGATATATATTCATGAGTTCATAAATCTCTGTAGTAGGGTTCATGTGTGTGGTCATTTGGTCTATTGGATGTAAGTCCACTATAACCTGAGCTTGTAATATACAGGTGCTTCTGATCCTGCCATCTGTTCGTACTTTTCCCTAGTGGATGTCTTGTTTTTAACCATTTATAAAGAGATTACCACATACCTAGAAAATGCCATTCTGGCATTTGCACTCAGCTCAGATTCTTTTGTATATTCATGTTCTCCAGGGTGGTGAGCTTGACTGCCATTAGATGGTGGTTTTGATGGATCTGAGTCAACAAATATTACCTAATGCCCTTTACTATAGATCAGGAGTCATAACTTCAAATGCTTAGAAGAGCAATGCAATAACAGAAGCATTTTAGATGGGCTACATAGGACAAACTGCCCTCCTAAGGGCAAAGTGTGATTTCTCACTTTTCATAGAGACATGATTACAAATAAATATTTCTCTATTTAATATCAATAATAATAATAATAATAATAAATAATACAAGAACGATATCATTGACAACTGATGACATTATTCCCATTGGCCCTCACAGTTCCTTCATGCCCCCTAGAAAAGAACATTTTCCAAGAGGAAAATGGCTTGAACTAGTGATTACTAAGGTCACTTTAATTTGAAATCCAACAATAGCAATCAATCCCTTGGGGAGTGTGCCAGGCCAATGGAGCAGGTCAGAAGATATATATCAACCTCTCCATTTTGAGAAAGGATTCCAGTGTCTCAGGAAATTGGGTGGCCTTTGGACTTACCCAAGAACCACTTTCCAGATAGCTATACCATGAAAAAGTGTTTTGAGTTCCTCCTTTTTTGTGAATTTGTGTAACATTTTTCAAGTCCAATCCTCTAGCACCTAAAGAAGCTGGTACATCCTATTCTGTGAATAAAGCACTCTCCCCAGATTGTCATTTCAGTCTAGACTAGTGTCTATAATGTCCTTTTGTGTTTTCATTGGTATTGTGCTCGTGTCTGATTCTTTTTCACCTTTTGGCACTACATTTTTTTTTTCTAATAATTTGGCTGCTCATATGGCTCAGTTGTGTGGTATGATTTGATTCAGGTGGACTCAGGAACTATCCAAGTTATTCAGGAAGCATTAATAAATAAGAGAGATGTTTGCTTTTTTTTTTTTTTTAAGAGTTAAGATATGAAAATTTTATGCAGTACAGTAAATAGAAAGCTTCCCAAATACCTTTCTAAGCCATCTCTTCCCCCATCCTCCCATTGGAGGGAATGGCTACATGTAAAAATCATCCCCACCATCATCATATCTCTCTCTCATGCTTACAGTCACAGTCCTATCATGACTAAGCTGTTCTCCATCTTCCTATTT